>NW_021131135.1:0-2501 GCF_004193835.3 Ostrinia furnacalis
CAGGGCCGGATTAACCATCTTGGGGCCCCTAGGCACAGCTCGTTTCGGGCCCCCCCACAAAACCGCAATTTGGAAATTTTTACTGTCTACCTTACGAAATAGAATGAAGGTACCATCATCATCAACAACAGACTTCAGTCATCACATTGCAAAGGTATACGCTTTCCTTCAAGTGAAAAGACTTTCGCCACTATCTAGTACAGCACGAAGTATCGGAGTCATTTAAAAATGAAACAAAGAAGAGGAAAATCTTGCATATCTATACTAATTATTATAAATGCGAAAGTAACTCTGTCTGTCTGTCTGTCTGTCTCTCTTTCACGCCTAAACCACTGAACCGATTTTAATTAAATTTGGCATAAAGATAGTTTGAGTCCCGGGAAAGGATAGTTTTTATCCCGGTTTTTGAAACAGGGACGCGCGCGATAAAGTTTTTCTGTGACAGACAAAATTCCACGCGGGCGAAGCCTCGGGCGGAAAGCTAATATTTTTATAAAACTAACATAAACATTAAAAAATAAAAATGTACATAAAGTCATGTAAACCAAAGCAGTAATGCCAACTAGGCCAGTAGAATAATAAGGCTGAGTTGCACCATCTTATTTTTACTTTGACGAACGTCAAAAATCTGTCAAATTCCATACAAAATGCACCGGTTATTCTTATTGTTACGCTTAAAAAAAGGTGGTGCAACTAAGCCTTAGACATGAAAATCAATCAAATCGGAAATAATTCCTACAAAAGGTTTTCTTGTTTTAACTAGCTTTTGCCCGCGGCTTCACCCGCGTGAAATTTCATTTGTCACAGATCGTCATAAATTATAGCCTATATGTTATTCTGGGTTATAAACAATAATACTGCAGTTTCATAATTAGAGATGGGCCGACTAGTCGCCGACTAGTCGGGAAAGCCGACTATTCGGCATCATTTGTAGTCGGCCGACTAGTGACGACTGTTCGGCAAAATATGCCAATCATAATCGGCGCATTACAAAATTAAATATGTGAATGAAATAAACTGATAATCACCAAGATAATTATGAGGTAGAACTAGGGCGTTTATTTAAACCACTTTTAACTGCAAAAAAACATTAAAAAGTGGTTTCACCTGATTTAAAATTTTGGTAATCAGTCTAAATTCATACAAAGTTAAGATTAGTTAAAATTACCAGAAAATCATCAAAAACGTGTAAAGTTTATGTAATTTGTCCAATGTCCATATAAAATTATTATGACACTTTTATTTTGGGGAAAAAATGCATGGAATTGCATACCTATCCCGTGGGAAAGTAGTAGATTATGTGGGGCTCCTCTCATCGGAAGGATGAGGAATAGTGTGAAGAACTAATGGGAATCCGGACAAAGCCATCAACTATCACAGTCCGTCCCGCCAATTGCCCACCTGTATGGCGAGCCCTGCCTATCCGACGGTGGTGGTAGTCCGTGCTATTCAGGCGGGGTACCCCCACGCCCCCAGCTCGCTGATTATCACCGTGGAGGGTGGAGAGGAATCAGTGGGCCATTTTTCCCATACATTTTGATATCGATAGGTAAGTAAGAATAATATCACGGCGCGCATCCTAGCCCAGCAGGAGGCGATCATATTGTCACCTCCGCCGTCGAAAATTATGACATCTACCTTAGGTACTGTTAGGTGATTGTAATGTTGCTTTTTATATTTTCTCATATTAAAGAAATCTCATTTCTCAAGAAGTTATATTTATCTCTTTAGAAATCTGGATATTCATATTTCTTTGAGAAAATCTAGATATTATTCTTCGGACAAGTAGGTATTAGAATGATCGGCATTGCCGATTAGTCGGCCGACTAATCGGCAATTTGAAAACCGATTAGTCGGCTAGTCGGTTAGTCGGCAAAGACCATAGTCGGCCCATCACTAATAAAAATCTGTTCAGTAGTTTTTGCGTGGAAGAGTAACAAACATTCAGACATCCAAATTTTCGCATTTATACTTAATATTAGTAGAATGGTTTCATTTCTTGCTCTATAAGACTATCCTAGGTATATCCTCTATAAGACTACGGTTGCTGCACCTCTTCTCTGCACTCTCCTGAACGACTCTGTGTTATCTACTATGGCTGTCCCTCTTCCTTGCACCCTACTGCACCCCCTTTCGAGGGGCCCCACCACTTAAGCACAACTCCGCCGAAGTCGAAAACCTAGGATAGTATTAATGGGCAACAAATGAAGCCATTAAAACAATAAAATCTTTTGTAGGAATTATTTCCGATTTAAAATCTAATTCTATGGCCTAAACGTTACGAAAATGAATTAACTTCCACAATATCGAAATATGACGATTGAATGTGTAAACCAAAATAAGGCGAAGTTTTGAGGTGGTTTGAGTTTTGTTGCATAAAAATAATCTTTAACGTATGTTTTTTTTCTTTTTTTTAATCGGAAGTGCTGGGCCCCTGGTCATAGTGGGCCCCTAGGCACTGGCCTAAAGTGCCTTATGGATAATACGGCACTGGTAAGGGT
>NW_021131136.1:0-1107 GCF_004193835.3 Ostrinia furnacalis
CATAGCTGGGCACCGTTAATCAAATAGTTAACTTCGTTAATCGTTAAACCGTTAATAAAAAAATTAACTTCGTTAAACGTTAAAACGTTACATTTCGCAAGATTTAACGCAAGTTAACGTTAATCGTTAATCCGTTAACACATGATAATAAAACGAAAAAAATAATTGTATGCAAGGTTCCAATAATTTCGAAAGCTTGTATCGCGCATGGAATTTATTCCTCTTTTATGTTTGCGCTACATGCTTTCAAAATTATTTAAACCTTGCATAAGTACTTACAATTATTTTTTCGTTTTAGTACAACTGCATTTCAGAATAAAAGCTTGTTTTTAAAAAAGTTTTTTAATAAGCTAATGACAAAATTTCAATTATTTGTCCGTCAGACAGATAATTAGAAAATATTAGACTCATATTTTTTATTTTCTTTCATAATTAGTAGTCGTCATAAAAGTGACGTCACGCGACATTTTACCCAGTCATCATCCCTATTATTATAAATGTATTTTACACTTTTTAGTAGTATCTCAATCTCAGAGCCTTGGTTCAATTACAATACAATTTAGCACCAAATTGCTCGAAAAGACAAATCCAGCAAACCCAAACTCGATAAGTTTCCACCGTTTCGTTTAGGAATTCCTATGGCCACCTCCTGACTCCATCATCAGGACCCTGGTCATCATCTAGTACTAAAGTGCTCGAAAAGACAAATCCAACGAACCCAAATTTGATGCGATGCCGCCGTTTCATTTAGGAGTTCCTATGGCCACCTCATGACTCCATCATCAGACCAGCTCAATGGTACCATAACATTGCATTTTCATCATACCTACTTACACATAAATGTACCAAATTTCAGCTCAATCGGTTGAGGAAAACTAGTCTTAAATCCAGTTGCAAGAGAGTAACAAGTGTCGTTAGTGAGCTGGTTACAAAAACTGTTGTTTTGGGTTCTGGAAGTTCTGGAAGCCCGAACGTACTAGTCAGAACGCGTTTTTCAGCCTGCCTGCTGTATCATTTTGGTAAATAGTAGGTACTGGATTAACGATTAACGGACTTAGGATAATTTAACGGAAGTTAACGAGTACCGCAGTGTCTCAAGACAAAAGT
>NW_021131137.1:0-1098 GCF_004193835.3 Ostrinia furnacalis
CGCAATTCCTCGCAGACTGCTCAGCTTGGCAGGCACTTTCGTTGGCGGAGCACTTACCTACTTGCGGCCTTGATCCGGTCTCCTGATTCCCCAACAGGTAGCCATTATTATCCTCCAAATGTCGCGTCGCTCTAGACGACGTATTTTTTTCGAAAGGTTTACTTTTATGGTTACACACATCTAAACACACATTTAAACACAAAGCACACACTTTTTCCAATTTAATTTAATTTTTTGCGGCACGAACGAGAAATTTCGATGTTACGATGCCCGCACTATCGAAGCGAATGACGACTCGACGGTTGGAGGGGTGTGACGTAAGCGTGCCCCACTACCGCCGGATATCGAGTCATAACAAGTACTTTTTTGTATTGTATGCTCTAAAATGTTCGATGCCTAGTAGAATGAGAAGTGGACTACCTGGTAAATATGAAAATCTCGAGGATGCAGCGACGAAGTATAACTAAATCTTTTGCAACTGAAATATTGTCAAAATGCTTCGCCAAACTAAGTACATCAGCGTCGGTTTTACGTAAGAGTGCCCTCATTATAAAAATCTAAACCCGCGTTTATGGATTTTCCATTTACCAAAATAAGCTACATTTAACGAGTGGCAGTTAAAACATACCATAGTAGAGTATTTTCAGAACCTGAGTTGTTTATCTTTGGGGCTGGATGAATCTGATCCTATGATCGATTATTTGCGAAATAAACTGGCTTTAATGAGATCAAAAGTCTGGGCAAGTCTTTGGGTTTTGTTATTTCACGCCTATTTAACCATCCTAGTTCGTCATAAAACTAATCACGTAAGTTTTCATCCTTTCAAAAAGTCACTGCCACTCACTCCAGGCATAGATTACCATCAAATCAACAAAGCCTCCATGTATCTTTTGGCTAGGTTAACTAACTTTTGCAATGAAAATTGAACTACTTATTTCTCATTCTAATTATTTGCAGATTTAAAGCTGTTATTGAAAGAATAATAACTACTAGACATAAAATAATCTCAAAAAATCTCTTCACTAGAGAGTATTTACGAATCTAAGCTGCTAACCTGCTTCTTCAGTATAGATGAGCCCCTTTGCATTCTTTTCTTGG
>NW_021131139.1:0-167076 GCF_004193835.3 Ostrinia furnacalis
CGTTCATTTTGGCCACTCAGAGGATTTTTATTATGGGAAGGGACGTTCACAAAAAAAAACTTAGGTACTAACTTACGCTAGTTACAGTTATTCACATTATTGACCCTTTGGTACCGGCAGGCGTGCCACTCGAGAGTTGGTGGAGTTGCGAGCCGGGCACGCGGCCCTCCAAGGCGGTTAGGGATGCCTGCTCAAGGAGGGCCTGGGGGGACAGACAACAAATAGACTGGGAGTGCTGGGGGAAGAAGTGAGAAAGTTTCCCCCAGCACTAGCCTTTACAGTAATAGACCGAGGTCGATAGGCCGCCCAGTACAGATGTTAAATACAAAGGATCTTAACCTAACTTACAAACTAGTTATAGGAGCATGGTGGGTACACAGAATTTTACATGATTTCAACTAGTTACATTGTTCAACTTAATAATTTATATTGTTTACCATGAAGTTATACACTTATTATAGCTATGATTTGTCAGATTCTACACACACAAATTTTATATGTACAGGATTAGTGAATTGTTTACAAAATGTCAATTTGTTAAATAAAATCAAATTTAAAAAAAACAAAAACAAAATCAGCAGTTATACATTACAAAAGAAGTCCTAAGTTCTTTTCGATTTAGGAATTAAATATTATTAGTACAAAGATTAATTAAATGATTACAGACTGTCAAGTTGTTAAGTAGAGTCAAATTTAAAAACAATTTCAGCAGATATATGTTACAAAAAGAGAGGGCTAAGTTCTTCTCAATTTCAAATTTAAGTGACTGAAATCGATCAATTCGTTATGATAGACTGTTTTAGGCTTGTTAGACAGTCAAGGTCCGCGGTGCCGTTTCCAAGGATCCCCAGCAGCACCCTGTGGGCCGGGACCGTGCATTGATCCTAATAGGCCACTGGGGCCGGGGACAGCCCGGTGAAGGACTGATCCTTTTGAATTGCCGACCCCTTGAGCCCCTCGGATCGCCTGTCCCACCAGCGCCAGCGGTGGGCGGGCCATCCCCAGGCCGGCCCGCGGACCATAGACATTGCAATACATAAGTAAAACTTGCTAGCGAAATATATGGGCTGGTTGTCGTAAATTAATCGATTTCCAGAAAAAGGAGGGAGACTTTAGTTAACATTAAACGTTATATATGTAAAAGAAGATGCGGTTATTAAGTAGGGTTCCATAATCAGCTCCGCTCCGCCAGGCCAAGACTCCCACACCAGTCAAGAAACCGAAGGCCGGGCGCGGGGACAGCAAGCTAAGCCCAAAGGTTAGAGCCGACCGTCCCCGCGCCCAACCCACGGCCCCCAACCCAGCGCAGATCAGCCTGTCGGAGCGGAACCCATCACAGGTACCCAAAGGATGCGAGTTATGAGCAGTCTACATTAATACAAAGAGAGAATATAAGAGGACGAACTTATGTACAGAACAAAAGAGATGAAAAGGTTACATAAAAAGATAAAATTAAAAAAAAAAAAATAAAAGTAGTAGGGAATTGGGTTCTCTGGCTCACGGTCGTTCAACATAATCGGAGTTTTAGTTTTCAGTCTAAGTGAATCGTTCAACTATAGAGCGCTCTCGAGAGGCGCTTTACAGCGCCTCTTAAGCGCGCAACGAGTTGACTGATTCACCTAGACTGAAAACTAAAACTTCGATTATGTTGAACGACCGCGATCCAGAGAACCCAATTCCCTATTATCACACTCACAAACTAGATTAGTGTATACCCTAGTACCTCAGTAGTTCTAAGCTTTCAGTGAACGTAATAGTAAAACTTTTAAGACAACTAAGTGAACCTATGAGCTGATCTATGCATACTATGAGTAATATATTGAAAACTACATTAGTAACTGATATTAGGATAGTTATTAGCTTTCAGAAAGAGTTAATAGTAAAACTCTTAAGACACCAGTGTGGTAGTTTCATGAGGTGCAGAAGATGAGTATACCTAGGTAGGTTAGTAAAACTATTCTTAGGTACTATGTATGTAGTTTGAAAACTAAAACTTCTTCTATTTAAGACTACAATTCAGAACTCGAATTATATTATTTCCAAATATTGCAAACTTTTATCATAATTACAAATAAATAAATAAAACAGCAAAGTAAAACTAATAAATATTTATTGTAGGAGTTTTTACAGATGTCAAAATAATATTAAAAATACTTATCACTTGCATTACACATTTTCTCACTCATTTTATCAATTATTTCACGGGCAGCTTGGTATATTTCATCCTTAAAAATGTTTTGAACGATATGCTGTCCACATATTTCAGCGTTACATTTACAAACTGGTCCTTCGCTTTTAAACTGGTCTGCATCATAAATTTCTAATTTGATAACTTTTCGCCCAACGGCAGGAATTTTGATGTACGAATATGTTTCGTTTTCTTTTGTTCGCTTTCTTGATGCACCCGATCCTTCAGCAACTTGTTTCCCATAATTTTCTTGCACTTGATTAGGTACATTGAAATTGAACAGAGACTCGGAATCCTGAAATTAAGAACAAATACGTTCACATAAAAATGCTTTTCATTAGAATTAAGTTCACAAAGTTTGATTTGCATTGAACTTACCGACATTTTTGTTATGATCTTGATTTAGCTCTACTCGTACAGATAGGTGCCTGCAAGTACGTGTGACTATACCTGACAATATTTTGAGACTAATAAAATATTGACGAAGTGGTATATTACTTACATATTCTTATTGTTTCTACAACATTACTCACATATAAACTGTTACTCTTTGTAAATCTGTTGCAAGGTACCTAAGTGGTAACCTACTTCTTTCAAATTTATCATCCCATATTCTATAAAATAAATTAAACACACGAGGAAAGTCATATGATAATACTAGTATAGTAAAGATATCGATTATCTTTCTAATAAGGAAATTTTGCTGACATGCACCACGCGCTGCGAAGATGCGCACACTCTCTCACGAATACCATATCGAGTAAGGTTCCTACGTCTTACAACAAACCTCCACTAATGCACATCCTGAAACTATTTATAGATCTTGACCCGTTGCCCCCCAATCATTTGTGCATATTATTTTGTGTGTGAGATCAAGTGAGCGAGTTTTCAACTAACTTCAGTTTTTAAATATAAGAGTTTTAAAAGTTACCTAACCACCTAACGTATTTTAAAAGGAATTTTGTTGATCGATAGATCGTGAGCTGGTTGGTGATCCCCGGGACAACTTTAGCAATATGCCACTGTGGACCTGGCCAGCGCATCCCACCGCCTGCGCACTGGGCAGTCGCTACTAAATGCGTTGTGTGCGACATGCTCCGCTTTGGCTCGCTGGCAGTTCTTGCACGATGGTGCCCCACCAGCGAGCTTCTCGGCGCAGTCGGCGCTGAAGTGCGGCCCCCCACAGTGGCTGCAAACGTCGGCGGGCTCCGTGCAAAATCGTCTACTGTGGCCGTATCCCAAACACTTTGTGCACTGCACCAGCGGTGATTGGTCGGCCACTCTGATGTGCTGTAGATCGATATGCACGGATCCCGCCTCGTTTGCTCTCTTCCAAACCATCGGGGAAACGCTCACTACAATATGGTTTGTGTGCGGGTTCCTTGCTTTTTTCTTATACCGGATTGTGACACGGTCCTCCCCCTCGCGGAGGTCACGGAAAATACTCCCGTTCTGCATCCTTAGTGCCTTCAGAACGTCCGCGTCGCTGTTCAGCAACAGGACGTCCTTGAGCACCAGGAGCGGGTCTTTATTTTTCATGTCCTCCGCGATGAGGAGGCCACCCGTGCCCGCAATCCTTTCCTTAACTTTTTGTCTCTCTTCCTCGCTTCCACAGCCCATGATAATCTTGGCGTTTTTAGCTTTGCGTATTTTTTCTACTCGGACCCATCCTTCCTTAGCGTTGACGGCCTCCCTGACCTTCCGCAGCACCTCCTCCCCCGTCTCCGTCACATCTTTTGATGAGACGACGACGGAGTGGAGGGCCGACCTGACTGGACGCTGCTGGTTGGGCACGGAAGCCGCCACGCTAGCATATGACGTCTTTTCTTTTTTTTTTTTTTTTTTTTTTTTTTTTTGTCTCCATTTTAGCCACAAAAGTTTCTTTATTAAGTTATATTAGGGGACGTCCATTAGGACCTAAAACTAACTAACTTACGCTAGTACATAGTTGTTCTTAAAGTTAAAGTTCGACACTTAGGTACCGGCAGGCGTGCCACACCAAGAGTGGGTGGAGTTACGAACCGGGCTCGCGGCCCTCCGAGGCGGTTAGGGATGCCTGCTCACGGAGGGCCTGGGGGACAGAAAAAGATGGACTGGGAGTGCTGGGGGAAGGAAATAGAGAATTTTCCCCCAGCACTAGCCTTTACAGAGATAAAAGTAGGCCGCCCAGTGCTGATGTTATATAAACATGAACTTATCCTAACTTATAAACTAAATTACAAGAGATACTGATTAATACAAATTTATCCGTTAGTTTCTAATTAATAGTACTGATTTACATAGTTATATACATGGTTACCAGATAATTACTCACTTCTAGTTGATATAATTAGTTAGTTAATCTACACACACAAGTTAATATTTACACAATACTTGATTAGCATAACATAGAATGTAATTGTGACAATAAAATAAGGGTTAAAGTTTTAGTCAGATACAGGCAAAATTAGATGATAAAACAGAAAAAGGGCTAAGTTCTGCTCGAATTATTTAGTAATCAATTAATTATTGGGACTTGGCTGTTTAAATGTTTGGCTTTTAAGGCAGTCCAGACCCGCGAGCCAGCCCCGAGGGCCACCAGCCTCACCCTGTGGGCCGGGACCGTGCACAGATCCTAATAGGCCACTGAGGCTGGGGCTAGCCCAGTGAAGGGCCACTCCTATTAAAATGCCAGCCCCTTGAGCCCCTCAGATCGCCTGTCCCACCAGCGCCAGCAGTGAGCGGGCGGAGCCCCGGGTCGGGCCCTTGGGTCGTAGACTTAGTAATGAATATACAAATTTATTAATAGAGAGGCAAATTGATGTCGTTAATTAATTGATTTTCAGGATTTCGAGACCGTGAGGGCCATCAGGGCAATCCCGAGGGCCACGCAAGGTATGATACAAATGACAATTAAGTAATAGAGCAATATTACTAAGAATAGAAAAGACACTACACATTAAAATTTAATCCTGTGATCGGCACCGCTCCGCCAGGCCTAGACGCCCACACCGGTCAAGAAGCCGAAGGCCGGGCGCGGGGACAGCAAGCCAGGTCCAAGGACCGAGGCCGACCGTCCCCGCGCCCGACCCACGGCCCCCAACCCAGCGTAGGTCAACCTGTCAGAGCGGTGCCCATCCCAGGTACAGTTATGAACACTCTATACTATATAAAAAAAACAAGACAAACATGTAACACAAAAGAAGGAAAGTTAATCTAAAAAGGCAGTCACACGGTCGCCAAGGCACAGCCCACGACCAGTCCACAGGTGTTATGTGGCTGGAGGTCTACAAAATGTAGTTTACCTTGGCCAGGACTCTGGCCTTCATGGCCTTTTGCCTAGGGCAGGCCTGGTCGAGTGCTGTGTGCTTGGCGCTCGTGTTGGACTTGAACCTGGCGTTGTATGTGGTGCAGTTGGCGCAGCTCGGGGCCAGCGCCTTGTTGGGGCACTGCGACGGCAGGTGACCGGCTGTCGCGCAGTGTGCGCAGACTGGTGACTCGGCGGGGCAGCGCGTCTGCGTGTGCCCGAACTGAAGGCAACGACGGCACTGCAGGAACGGGGAGAACTCCTCGGCGTGCACCCTCTGGTGGTCGAGGCGTGCACGGCCCAAGGAGAGGATGATGTGGAACACCCCGGGCGGCACCGTGAGGACCGCGTTGTAGAGGTTGGGGTTCCTGTTCCTCCGCAGAAATCGCAGTTTGATGCGCTCGTCGTTTCCCAGCTCGGGATTCTGCTCCTTCAGGGTGGCAATGAGGTCCTTGCTTGCCGTTTCTTTGGAGATGCCCTTGAGGGCGATCATCGGCATCAGCTTCCGCTCCGGTTCAGCACTGACGCCGGAGGTCTCCGTGGTGTTATTGATGCGCCTCATTGCCTCCTTCAGGTGGTCAGTCGAGTCGAATTCCACTCTCGCTTTCCCCCGCGAGAGCATTTCAATTTTGGCTGCCGTGAACTTGACCTCACGGAATGGGATGGTGGCTCGCAACGTCTTGGTGACGGCCTGCCTGTCGGCCTTTTGGTCCTTGGAGGCCATGATGAGCGCCGGGCGTGAGGTTCTCTCGTCCCGTCGCCGGGGTTGAGTGTCCCCGGTCTCAGGTCGAGCCGGCGTTGAGGAGGCAAGTGTCTCGGCATAGGTCTTCCCGTTGGTGGTGTTGGTGGGCTGGGCGGGCAGAGTGGGCTTCATGCGCCCGAGCTCGGTTCTCACCGCCTGAGTCACAGCCTTAGTCACGGCGGCTGCGAGCTTCTCCTCGCAGCAGTGGCTGTTAGTGGTGGCGGCGGCGGTGGTGGTAGGTGTAGCGAGGCCCTTGCCCCGGCCAGATGCCGAAGACTCCTCCTCCAGGTGTTTGAGGTGTACCTTATGCAGTAGTCGAGCCGCATCCACACTGCACTGGACCGCCCGCTCTCTGTTCTCCTTTCTCACACTCTTCTCCTCGTTGAGCAAGACTGGTATGGTGGCCATAAGGCCGTGGAGCTCCAAAAGTAGCGAGGAGAAGGGAGTGTCTCCGAAGTCAGCGCTGGGGAAGTAGCTCGCAGGTGTCTTGCGCTTGCAGGCTGACCGCGGATCGCCGGTGGTAAGAGTGTTAAGAGTGTTGCGCGGGCGCGGAGTGGTCGCCGCCGGGGGTCGGTAAGTCCCAAAACCCCCAAGGCCCGCAGAGTTAAGAGAGCGCGGTGAGTCCGCTCGGACAGTTCCCGCTGAGCTGGTTGGCGACAGGCACCTCTCGCTCTCTACAGACACGAAAGAGTTGTCCGCGGAGTGCGCCTCAGAAAGACTGCTGAGGGGTGGAGAGCGAGATGCTGGCTGGGTGCTTGGTGCCTCGGTGACTTCCCGCGATCGCGCGCGGGTCAGTCTTCGGGAGGGAAGTGGTGATGACTTGGCTAGTGGCATCTTAAACACTTACAGTTTGTCCAATGTCCAAAGTGTACACTGTAATCCAGGTATCACTGCAATCCTTGGATGTCACAATCACAACACGGTTCCACTATCGCAAAGTCACCACACAATGTTTCACCACACAGTTGGAAGTCGCAACACAACGTCCCACACAGTCCGATGTTTCACCGGTATTTGGTGATAGCCGAGCGCGAGGGTCTGGCGCGAGGACCGCGCAGTCGTCGATGAAGTTGAAACCGGTACTTGGTGATAACCGGGCGCGAGGGTCGGGCGCGAGGACCGCACGGTCGTCGATGTGTGTTACACCGGCACTTGGTGATAGCCGGGCGCGAGGGGCAGGCGCGAAGGGTTGGCGCGAGGGGTTGGCGCGAGGGCTTGGCGCGAGGGCACGGCGCGAGGGCCGGGCGCGAGGGGCAGGCGCGAAGGGTTGGCGCGAGGGGTGGCGCGAGGGGTGGCGCGAGGGGTTGGCGCGAGGGCTTGGCGCGAGGGCCAGGCCCGAGGGTCGGGCGCGAGGGGCAGGCGCGAAGGCAAGGCGCGAGGGGCTGGCGCGAGGGCCAGCCGAGGGTCGCCCACCGGTATCAGGTGATAACCCAAGTCACGCCCGGGCGCGAAGGCTTGGCGCGAGGGCTCGGTACCTAGGCGCGAGGGCCGCGGACCGGGCGCGAGGGGCGGGCGCGAAGGCTTGGCGCGAGGGCTAGGTACCGTGGCGCGAGGGCCGCGGGTCGGGCGCGAGGGGCAGGCGCGAAGGGTTGGCGCGAGGGCTTTATAGAGCCTGGTGGTTCGCTCCACTCTCAGGCCTCGACTTTTGCGGAGACTAATGTGAAAAAGTATGGCGTTGTGGTCAGAGCTCGTCATGTTCTGGTCTACCCTCCAGTTATCTACCAGGTCCAGTAGATCTGTGGTGCAGGCTGTTATATCCACGTGGCTGGTGAACGCTCTTCCACCTCTGATGGTATCAAAGGTAGGCGTATCACCAGTATTTAGTACCTGAAGCCCAGACTCTTCCAGGGTCCCGGACAGTTCTTTCCCCCTGTGGTCTTCTACGGTGCTACCCCACCAGGTACTCTTAGCGTTGCTATCTCCTCCTATTAGCAGTGACATAGGGCCCAACTCCTCTCTGATGGTCCGAAGCTGCTCCAAGTATGGCTCTATGGGCTGGTCCGGTTCGAAGTAGAAGGATACCGCCGCGATTTCCCAAGCTGCGGTTCGGATCCTCACCACAACAATATTGTTGTTAGTGAGTTTCGGGCACTGGATGACGTCAAGGCTGTCGTCGAAGACAACTATTGCCGCCTTCACAGTCCCATCTCCTACTGTCGCATTTTGGTAGAGTCTCGCCCCACGGTAATCCTTCATCCTTCTCACCCCACCCACATACGGCTCCTGGAGCAGTGCTAGTGCGAGTTTACGCTCACTGGCCTCAATCATGAGTTCTGTGGTCGCCAGTTCCTTCCTCTGGAGGTTAGCTTGGGCCACTGTATAACGTCTGGTGGGGTTGCCTGCCCCGGAACAGCTATCGTCGCCCTTAGCAATACGCTATTTTTGCCCGCGCTAGCGCTTCCCACCGTCTACGTACGGGGCACTCGGCGCTGAAAGCGTTATGCTCTACTGGGGTGTCAACCTTCGCGGTCATGCAGTTGCAACAAGTTGGTGCTGCCGATGCCAACCAATCCGGGCAGTCCTGCTTCATGTGCAGTCCGCCACAATGACTACACTTCGGCACGGTCTCTTTGCAGAATCTCCTGCCATGTCCATATGCTAGGCACATGGAGCACTGCACCAAGGGAGATTGATCGTCCACCTTTACCCTCTGCATGTCGACGTGGACCGTGCCGCAGCTCATCATCCTGTTGTATATCTGAGGTGACACCCGTATGACGATATGGTTCATGAGCGGATTTCTCGCCTTACGACGATACCTAAATTCCATCCTATCGTCCCCCTTGTCGAGGCCCTGGAAAACCCCTCCGTTCTGGTTTCTCAAGGCAGTGATGATATCATCATTGGTATTGTACGACAATACATCCTTGAGGACCAGCATCGGGTCCTGGTTTTTCATCTCCTCGACAAGGAGTCGATCTTCTGCACTCTTTAGCCTGTCTTGAACCTTTTGCCGTTCCTCTACTGTTCTGCATCCTATGATGACCTTTTTGTCCTTCACCTTCCTGACCCTCTCCACAGTCACCCAGCCGTCTTTTGCGTTCACAGCCTGTCGGACCTGTTTGAGGACCTCTTCGCTGTTCTCTTGTTCATTCCGGGACGTAACAACGATGGAGTGTAAAGAGCTCCTATCGTTGTTATTGTTGGCTTGCCTTCTGCTCTGGTCCGCGGTTATTTCAGCGTAAGACGCTCTCTGGGTGGCCTGGTTGTTAAGGACGGACTCTCTGAGCTTTGACAGTTCGATGTTCGTCTGCTCTATCTTGTTGCTCTGCTCCTTTATGAGCTCTACCATTTCCTTGCTAAGTGCTCTTGAGTCCTCCGTGTCCTTTTCGTCGTTCCCTTCCTTCTTTCCTTCTCTTTCCTTGCCCTTGAGTTCCTTGTTCTTATTCTTTTCCTCTTCCAATTCCGCCACTGCTTCCTTCAACAATTGGTAGAGCTTATCGACGGCCATAATCATGCCCTCTTTTAGGTCTGTCCTCAGATTGCGAGACTCATTAACATGAGATTTCGCCCTCTGAAGCCAGACCCGTCCTTCGTGAGCTCTACCTGTCAATTTCGCCGATTGTGGCGATTTTGTCGTCGTGGTTGTCGTTGAAGCCGGTGTCTCTACCGACGGTCTGCGAGCTGCTGGCCGCGTCTCGGCGGTTGGCGCTATCTTCAGCTTCAACTTAGGCTGACCAGTCGTCTTGGTGGTAGTTTTTGTTGGTGGTGGTGATATAGTTATCACCTGTGAGTGCGGATGCGTTGCCGACGTACACGGCTTTGGGTCAGTCCTACCGCTCTCCCCTTCCCCTGTGCTGCGCCTCACCCTGGAGGCTGTAGTCGTGTTTTTAGGTGAGGGTCCTGCCCTCTCCTTCTCAGTTGGGGATGTGGTGGGCTGGTCTGCCATCTTCTTTTTAGGTGTGTGTGCGATGGCGAACATTGGTCCTGGGGTTTGAGCCTTGTCAATTGTATATGTAAAACTCAGTTCAATAAAACTGTCGTGCTATCTATACCCAAAAGTGGTATAGAGTTCCAGTACAAAAGTTATAAAACAACAATATACAGTAGAGTAAAAGTAGAAATAAAAAATAAAAAATATAAAGGTAAAGGTAAGTACTTATCCTAGGTGTACCGGTCAATAGACTCGGTTCACGTGCGTCGGAGGAACAGGTAAGGTAATGTAGAGTGATAAAGCTTTATTTAAGTGTGTGTGTGTGTGTGTGTGTGTGTGTGTGTGTGTGTTTGTGTGTTGTGTGTGTGTGTAAGTATGTGTAGGTGTGAATGTGTTTTGTATGTGTATATGTGTGTGTGTATGTGTATGCGTGTGTGTGTGTTAGCTTTTTGTGTATGTATGCAACTATTTTATGTACTAACCTTGTGTTTTTTCTCTTTCAGGTCGCGCTCTACCTACGCGTCAGTTCCAGCAGGGAAGCTCACCCGGATGTCCAACAGTTGGTAAGTCAATTTTCTTACTTTGCCTTGGGAAGCGCAAGTTTCCCTATGCTCTACCTTACTTATTTACTATAATATTTGGCTATAAGCCTGTCCTTATATACTAATTTACCTAAAAATTATTTTCTAGAAAAAATTTTTGAGTCAAAAAAATTTTTGTAGAGTTTGGCTCTATGTAGAGCTTCAGACTCTATGTCACCGGATGGCTCTACTTATGGGCTTTCTAATGACCCAAGTCCTGATCCTCTACGACGTCTAGAAGCCAAGTTATCGGGGCTTTTATATTTCCAAAATGGCGGTCAAAATGGCCGACCAAATATTAAAACCCCGCTATCTTCCCTAATTTTGGCCGTAGGAAGCCGAGCGACGGCTCTTCTTGTTTCCCCTCGCGAGCTCTACACGAATCCGTGGGTATCTCTACTAAAAGTAGAGTCGCGTCAAAATCGCTCCTAAGCACGTGGATTCGGTAGAGTAAGCCGCGCCGATGTTGCCACTCGAAACCCCGTCCTCCTACGACACTCCTGTCCAAAGTTATGGCGTGTTTTATAAAAACAAGATGGCGGCCCAAGATGGCTGCCGGATTTTAAAGTGCCCGTAACTTTGGAGTCCGAGGTCGCAGGAAGTCGTGCGAGGGCTCGTTCTTCTCGCCCCGTCGAGCTCTACACGCCCGTACGCTTCGCCAAAATAGGTAGAGTCCCAATTTGGGTGCTCTATATTTTGGTAGAGTGGGTGTCCTTTAGTGGTGCTAGGACAGGTGGCAGATGTTATTTTGCCTGAAGCGTACCCGGATTGTAGAGCCCTTAATACTAACTCTCTCCCGGCTCTACCTAGAGTCAAAAGTTGTTAATAAAAAATGTAGCCCTCGGATAGCTAACCAATTTGCAAAAAACCCCGTTAAAAAAGACCGAATAGTTTCCGAGANCGAGTGAAGCATGTGCTCGTGCAATGTGGCTCGAGCAGAATACTAGGAGATACTAGGGCGTAAGCGAGACACCAATGGGCTTAGTGTGAGTTTACATCAAACGTTTTGTCAAATGACATTAAATGTATGACGGATTGTACAGCGACCCTAGCGGATACTTTCAAGAATTAAAATCTTTATAGATTTTTTTTAAATGCGCTCACCAGTGACGCAGTTTGATGTAAACTCACACTAAGCCCTCAGGAGGCAAGAAGGTCGTTACAGTGTGACACTAGGGCGCGACACTGTAATGCGAGTGACACACTATGGTGTCTCAGGGAGACACTAGGGCGCGAGCTAGACACTAGAGGCTCTAGGAGGCAAGTAAGACGTTACAGTGACATTAGGGCGAGTGCAAGCTACTAAGGCGCGAGAGAAACACTAGAGCCCGACACTATAATGCGAGTGACACACTAGGGTGTTTCAGCGAGACACTAGGGCACGATCAAGACACTAGAGGCTCTAGGAGGCAAGTAAGACGTTACAGTGACATTAGGGCGAGTGCAAGCTACTAAGGCGCGAGCGAGACACTAGAGCCCGACACTATAATGCGAGTGACACACTAGGGTGTCGCAGCGAGACACTAGGAGACACTAGGGCGCGAACGACACACTAGGGCGCGATCGACACACTAGGGCGCGATCGACACACTAGAGCGCGATTGAGACACTAGAGTGTAAACGAGACACGAGGGTGTCAGTAAGGCACTAGTGCGTGACAACGTGGCGCGAGCAGGATACTTTTTTTTTATCCCCAACAAGGAAGCTCTTGGCCTGTATCTCACCTGATGGTAAGTGATGATCAGGCCATAGGTGGAAGCGAGCTTCACCCGGAATCCTCAATCACAGAGGAAACTAAACTCTAGGGCACAAACGAGACACCAGGAAGCGAGTAAGACGTTACAGTGTGACACTAAAGCGCGACACTATAATGCGACACACACTAGGGTGTCGCAGCGAGACACTATTAGACACTAGGGCGCCAGCGAGGCACTAGGACAGGAGTAAGACGTTGCATTGTGACACTAGGGTGCAAGCAAGACACTAGGGCGCGACCTTTAACGCGCGTGACACATTAGGGTGTCGCAGCGTGACTAGGAGACACAAGTCTTTTTTTATATGCCAGACAAGATAGGTATTTGACCGCAATCGCACCTGGTGTTAAGTGGGATGCACATAATATGGTTTTGTTTGTTGTGTCATGCTTTGTTAATTTTTGATTTGATTTTTTAATTCATATTATCTGTTCCACAGCCTGTGGAAGAAAGGCCAAGGCAAGACCGGCGAGCGCACCCGCTGGCTTAACTCGCCCAATGTGTACCAGAAGGTCGAGGTTCTGGAGACCGGCACCAGCGACCCCAAGAAGATCACCAAGGTAGAATATCTTAGAGTCGAGGCCGAGTAGGGACACTAGGGAGCTAGGTAGTTGTGTCTCGCGCAGCGAGAGTTGAGACGAACGCGATGTCCTAGATGTGCGACGAAATACGACTTGTCAATTTCATATAATAAAAGCTGTCGTCGCGGCTCCGACGCGTTGTCTAATCGCCGCGGCTCCGTCATGTTGTCTAATCGCCGCGGCTCCGTCGCGTTGTCTAATCGCCGTGGCTCCGTCGCGTTGTGAAATTGACAATCGCGGCGATTAGGCAACGCGACTTGTCACCCAGTGTGCGCTGTCGCTAAAGCGACACGACGCGACATGAAGCGACTCAACGCGACATTAAGCGACGCGACGCGACATGAAGCGATGCAACGCGACATTAAGCGACGCGACGCGACATGAAGCGATGCAACGCGACATTAAACGACGCGAAGTGACATGAAGCGACGCAACGCGACATTAAGCGTGCAGCGACGCGTGTTGATCGCCTCAACTCTCGCTGCGCGACTTTACCCACGACGAATAAGCGACTAGTACTACTTTTTTTCTCGCTCTAAAAACGTATGTCGTAATAATTTAAGCTGGTAAATAAACATGGCCGAATGACACTAAAAGCAATGTGAATGAGTTATTATATCGGACCTAAACATGTGTACCAGAAGGGTGAGGTTCTGGAGACCGGCACCAGCGACCCCAAGAAGATCACCAAGGTAGAATATCTTAGAGTCGAGGCCGAGTAGGGACACTAGGGAGCTAGGTAGTTACAACTCGCGCTGCGAGAGTTGAAGCGAACGATGTAACCCGTTGTCTTAGGTGAGCGACAAAGCAAGTGACAGCGCACACTGAGCGACAAGTCGCGGTGTCTAATCGCCGTGGCTCCGTCGCGTTGTGAAATTGACAATCGCGGCGATTAGGCAACGCAACTTGTCACCCAGTGTGCGCTATCGCTAAAGCGACACGACGCGACATGAAGGGACGCAACGCGACATTAAGCGACGCGACGTGACATGAAGCGACGCAACGTGACATTAAACGACGCGACGCGACATGAAGCGACGCAACGCGACATTAAGCGACGCGACGCGACATGAAGCGACGCAACGTGACATGAAGCGACACAACGCGACATGAAGCGACGCAACGCGACATGAAGCGACGCAACGTTACATGAAGCGACGCAACGCGACATGAAGCGACGCAACGCGACATTAAGCGTGAAGTGACGCGTGTTGATCGCCTCAACTCTCGCTGCGCGACTTTACCCACGACGAATAAGCGACTAGTAGGTACTACTTTTTTTCTCGCTCTAAAAACGTATGTCGTAATAATTTAAGCTGGTAAATAAACATGGGCGAATGACACTAAAAGTAATGTGAATGGGTTATTATATCGGACCTAAACATGTGTACCAGAAGGTCGAGGTTCTGGAGACCGGCACCAGCGACCCCAAGAAGATCACCAAGGTAGAATATCTTAGAGTCGAGGCCGAGTAGAGACAAAGTGGAATTAGGTAGTTGTACCTTCGACGAGTAAAGGCGGATTCATATTAGTCAGACGCGTTGTGTCGTGACGCATCCGAACAGACAGAGTAAATACAAATGAGTAGGTCATCTTCATAGAAACGCACCGAGCGCGCTTTGTATGTAAGCGCGCCAATACGTATGCGGCGCGCACGCACACAATGACAAAATTTAGCGGGGATTAGCGGGGAGTTGCCCCGTTTCATACATTCAGTATGGTAAGTAACGTTTAAATTTGTGTGTCGTGCCGTGTCGTGATGGCTTCTGATGTGTCACATACTAAATGTATGAAACAGATTTCTGATGTGTCATCATGACACAACAAGTCAGACTAATATGAACTTCCTAAAGTTCGGTCGCCGAGCAGATAGAATTTAGTACAATGACGATAAGGATGGGTAGCTTGGGGTCATTGTACAAAATTGTATCTGCTCGGCGACCGGACTTTACTTACTACTGATTTTGTCGGTCAAGAAACGTAGTCGCTTTTGCACATTTGATAGTGGCAGGGTCTTTATACGGGCTCCGTTTTCCTCAAAACAAAGAAAAAATGTTACACTACCCTACGCAAAATTACATATGTAGTTACATTCGAGAATTTTGAAAAAAAATAAAATAAAATAAAGAAGGCCATAAAGCCATCATTCCACTCAACAGTGCGGATGACGTTTGCCAGCTTTGACATGCGTGACGTTTCTGAGCGAGAAAATAATCGACAGTTAGTCGCTTCTTGTCGTGGAACAACTGCCTAAGGCCCTTCATACGCTGCAAATGGGTAGGTACTTGGCACCACAGTCAATTCACTTTTTTTAGCTGTCAAAACACACCAATCCCATCATTTGTATAGCAACTCTTGAGTTATGACGTCACATTTCCGATAGTTGTAGTGTGGTTTATAAAGAAATTGGTTAATGGTGTCAAGTATCCATTTTTTGCACCGTATTATAAAATCAAATAACGCCCTATTCTATCACAAATATGAGAAGTCTTAATGTATTATGTAAGCGTTCTATATTCATATAATTTATAGCGTTGTCACCGCCGATTTTATGTGACGGACAGTTTTTATTCTTAAAATCTTGTTGTGGGGCGTTCACAATTGTGTGGGGCGTTGTCGGGGCGTACGATTTGTGTGCCCCGCTATACTGTGGATAAAGTTTTAAAAGAGGAATTATAGAGGCTGTTCACATATGTGTGGGGCGTTAGCGGGGCATACGATTTATATGCCCCGCTGTAATATGGATGTAGCTTCACACAAAAAGAATTATAAGGTTTTCAAGCACTAAAATGGTGAACTTATATGCGAATATCATATAGATAGTTTCTGAGTATGAATGAATGTTTGTCACTTCACGTAAAAACTGCTCAACGGATTTTGATGAAACTACAAGAGTATAGCTTATACATGATATAATTTATTTAAACCTACTTTTTAAAAATCCAAGCAAATACAAAATAGTTTGCAAGAAGTTTTTGTTAACATCCTTTATTCTTATATTTATATCAAAGATTTTAAGAATAAATACTATCCGTTAAATTTTAGGTCTCAAATAATGCGGTATAATTCTAAAACATTCCAATGTTATTCTTATATTTTATATTCTTTATTATACTACAGGGTGACAGGTAAAGCGATACATTCCTTGAAAGGGGTTAAAGTAGAGCTTATTTGCAGTCATTTAAGTCATATGACACCATGTCCGAAACTTGTTCATTTCCAAGTTATTCAAGATTTAAGTATTTTTTAAAAAATCTCCAGTTTTTATGTTAAAATGTATCCTTGTAATGAAGAATACGGAATAATCTTAACTTTTTTGTTGTATTCGTATAGCTAAATAATAAGATTGACATTTTAAATTAAAATTTGCAAGAAACAATCGTCATAACTCAAGTAAAAGCTAAAAAACCATGTATTATTTTGCAAAAAAAATATGTTTTAGGTAATTAAACGAAGAATTTCCAAGAAAAAATGTATGGAATGTTGTGTACAAATTACAGAATTTAGTTCCTTGATTCATTAGCTATTCAAAAAGGTACAGGTGTTTAACAAACACTACATAATTATTTTTTTATTTGAATTTAAACGTCTAGTAAGATACTTTCATAAAAAAATTTTTTTGTGACTAATTCAATAATCTTTTGCAGTGGGTGGACGCTAACAACGACGAGGTAATAACACGTTGACTCGTGACGTTTCTTTTTATTTCTTCTTTCTTCTTCTTTTTTATTTTCTTTCCACTGACACTTGTTCTTCGGCAAAAGGTGTGCGTTACGGAGTTGCGATTGGATAGATATTTTTTTTTCAAAAGCAAATCAAATCAAAAAATGTTTATTTAGTTTGACCAATATTTTGGCAGTTATGAACGTCAGAAATGTGTAATTAAAAAAAGAAAAGGTAGCATTTAAACGGCACTTCGAGACAAACATGGCAAGTACTGAGAAGAAACGCCAGAAAAATATTATACATATTCTCACTACTGGTCTATAAAGACAATGAGGGCTATCGTTTTTATACTTAACAGTTGGCACCCCTGGCGATTGACAGGACCTTACTCTACAGTGGCGCCATCTTGATGAGTGCAAATGCGTCCTAATAGATAGTCCTCCTACCACTAAGAGTCACAAAAACAAAAGTGAGAAACAGACTACGAGCTTGTATTAGAAGACGGGGCTCACAGTTTGAGCAGGACTTAAAATAATGTACCTAGATAAAATTAGGTGATACAATTATTATTAAAATACTAAGTTTTTCATTTATTGAGACCCAAGAACAGTTGTTAGTGTGACTTTTTTATTTATTTATTTTTTTATGAAAGTATCTTACTAGACGTTTAAATTCAAATAAAAAAATAATTATGTAGTGTTTGTTAAACACCTGTACCTTTTTGAATAGCTAATGAATCAAGGAACTAAATTCTGTAATTTGTACACAACATTCCATACATTTTTTCTTGGAAATTCTTCGTTTAATTACCTAAAACATATTTTTTTTGCAAAATAATACATGGTTTTTTAGCTTTTACTTGAGTAATGACGATTGTTTCTTGCAAATTTTAATTTAAAATGTCAATCTTATTATTTAGCTATACGAATACAACAAAAAAGTTAAGATTATTCCGTATTCTTCATTACAAGGATACATTTTAACATAAAAACTGGAGATTTTTTAAAAAATACTTAAATCTTGAATAACTTGGAAATGAACAAGTTTCGGACATGGTGTCATATGACTTAAATGACTGCAAATAAGCTCTACTTTAACCCCTTTCAAGGAATGTATCGCTTTACCTGTCACCCTGTATAATATTTTGGGTTAGTGGTATTTATACGTACGGCGGGGTTCCAAATGTTTTATTTTAAAATCAAATCATTTCTATAGTGAGGTTTAGACTAGCAATGAAACTTGCAGAAGTTGACTTGACCGCAAGATGTCACCACTGTGTATAGATCGTTTCATCCACTCGGACGCGCCCCACCAATGTTTGGTCTCGGTCGCGCGGGGTGCGGGGAGTTTGATCCGAGCAATCCGTAAGGCATTATTGTAGTGTGCGTGTGCACTCATGGATAATTTAGCGTGTACCGATAACACTCAAACATTAGCGGAAGAATGGTGGGGCGCGTCTTCGTGGATGAAACGATCTATTATAGTTTTATTGCTAGTCTAAACCTCGGTTATTAAGTTTAAAAACTTTATAAGCTGTTTTCAAATTAAAAAGACAGCATTTTTATTGAAACAAGTATTATTTATTTTGTCTATGCTTCTTATAGAATCAATTGAAATCGTGAAATAAATTATAATAATGTTATGGAACCCCCCAATTAATTTTAAAACCAAAAAAAAATATTAGACTGTTTATATTTTTGCTTTTATATCTTTGGAATTAAAACAATTTATTCATTATTGTATTAACTGTTTCTATAGACAACTATTTAGAAATAGATGTCGTCGGTTTCTGTCAAAATGACATGTGACGTTTTTGACATTTGACATTATTGTCAAGATTTTTTGACTCGCTACTGATCTATCAACTAAAGATACAGACATTGGCTTAATAAGCTATACATTTTTAGCTCAATTAGGTAGTTTTTAGGGGAAGCTCTTGGCCTGCATCTCACCTGATGGTAAGTGATGATCAGGCCGAACGAAGGTGGAAGCGAGCTTCACCCGGAATTAACCACAGAGGAACTGGCTATCTTACCTACAACTTAAATAATGAGCTACATAATCCTTAACTTTGAACATCATGCCCTTTGCTTAAGATTCAAAAATCAATTGAGCTAGTTTTTAAAAAATGTGAGCAATTGACAGCTGTCAAAATGTCAGTTTGACAGAAACCGACGCGTTCAATAGCCATGTTAACAGTTTTATCTTATAGTGCTACGGTCGTTCAATATAAATATAATAATGTAGGTTTTCTTCACTACTAACGTTACAAGAAAACTATAGCATGTTGTTTTGAGAATACGTGGCGAGACGTGATTGCGACGCGGGAGTGACGTGAAAGTGATCTGATAATGACAGTTGTGTGGCATAAGTTTAGAATTGGGAATCAGATACATTTTTTATCAAAAAATGAATCGTTGAACAAAATCATATAAACGATGAATGATGATGATGATAAATTAGTTCGATTTTAAAATACAGATTTACATTGACATATCACGGGATTGGAAGTATTTTTGTTTATTTTTTATGTGAAAAGTGAATTAAAAATACTAATTTTATTATTTCTCAATTTCTTCCTATTATTTGAAGACTGATAATCGATATAAAATCAGAGCAGCTATATTGAAAGGTTGTGCAATATAAATTAACTTTTTTTTGTCTTTACTAATTAAATTATAAAATGAAAGGGGGAATGAGAGAGATAAGGAGTGAATGAGAGAAAAAAGGGAGAGATAAAAATAAATTCTTTATTTGCTTATAAATAGATGAATGTGAGAAAGAGAGAAAGAGGGTAGTTCGTCAGAGAGAGAAGGGGAGAGTATAGTAGAAGGGGGAAAAATGGGTAAAACCGCGGGATGATGACAGTTATTTAAAAAAATGTCTCAAAACAACATGCTATATTTTTTTGGAATTTCCATAAAATAGTGCGCTCAAATCCGCTCAAGAATAACCTTTTTCTACGACTTTTTATTATTTTCTCTTTTTTTATACTTCAAGGAATCATCGAACATTTTTTTTATAACTAAAAAGATATTATAAAGATATTAATATATAAATATGGTGATTGTTTTTCATAGCTATAACGCTTTGCTATTGTGTGTAGTAATCAAAGATTTTTTATTAGAGAAGGTCCGATTTTTTTATTCAAAAAATTAATTTGATTTAAAAAAAACTGAAAAAATCGGCCCTTTTTATTCGCGTATTTAAAATGTGCTTATAGAATCTATGTTTACAATTAAAAAATAAATGAAAAAGATTTACAAAAAAATCAAAAATAACTCTTTCAATGAAGCTGGCTTCTCTCACGATGAAATGCTTTGATATAATGGATTTTTTGAAGTTTTTTGAGGATTTTTTGTGTTGTTTTTTTGTGACTAATTCAATAATCTTTTGCAGTGGGTGGACGCTAACAACGACGAGGTAATAACACGTTGACTCGTGACGTTTCTTTTTATTTCTTCTTTCTTCTTCTTTTTTATTTTCTTTCCACTGACACTTGTTCTTCGGCAAAAGGTGTGCGTTACGGAGTTGCGATTGGATAGATATTTTTTTTTCAAAAGCAAATCAAATCAAAAAATGTTTATTTAGTTTGACCAATATTTTGGCAGTTATGAACGTCAGAAATGTGTAATTAAAAAAAGAAAAGGTAGCATTTAAAGGGCACTTCGAGACAAACATGGCAAGTACTGAGAAGAAACGCCAGAAAAAATATTATTCATATTCTCACTACTGGTCTATAAAGACAATGAGGGCTATCGTTTTTATACTTAACAGTTGGCACCCCTGGCGATTGACAGGACCTTACTCTACAGTGGCGCCATCTTGATGAGTGCAAATGCGATAGTCCTCCTACCACTTTAGCGCTCACAAGTTGGCGCCACTGTCTTCGCGACTAGCAAGTGACAGGACCTTACTCTACAGTGGCGCCAACTGGTGAGCGCTAAAACGATAGCCCTCATTAAGTTAGTCGTCAACATCAGGTCATTCAGTCTCCACTGCAGGAGTCCGACCCTCTAATTGACCAGAGGCAAGAGGATTTGTCCTACACTCCCCACGCTGGCCAGACGGGTTGGGGAGGCCTGATGTTCGCATATTTGTCCCTTAGTCGCCTCTTACGACATCCACGGTGAGACTCTGTATTTTTCTTTTATATTCTGCCAGATTCACACGGCTGAAGTATTATTTATAGTTGTTGGTATTTATTGCTTCATTTTCTAAGAAATTCAAGCAAATAAATCTTCTCTATAAATCGCAACTCTCTAGCGTATTCAACTTTAGGCCAATTCTAATTATTCTTTAGTATTTTTAACGGTGTATCTTTATTTATTTTTGTTTCTTAAGGTATTGGGCGGTCCTAACAAATTGATTTCAATATTATTATGTTTAATTTAGGCAATAAAAAGGTAGCCTTTTTTCCCAGAGTCAATAATTTGTTATAATACCTACTATCCAATTCGTCAATTTCACTAAAGATTTACATGATTTGTTTTTTGTGGAGTCTTCATAATTTTATTTTGATTTATATTCAAGTGTGGATCTCCAATATGAATTGAAAAAGTTTTTATAATTCTGCCTGCGACTTTGCTCGCGTCCTCAGATTTTTTGGGACAATTTCTTATTTTTTTCTCTTCTTTCTCCGACTTTCATAATTGTTAAAATTTTATTAAAGATTTGGTCTAGCTAGGGCATTGTCTAATTTTGAGCTTAGCAAGATATTTTGAAATGTTTTTTATTTATATAGATTTTATATAATTTATACTAACGTGGTACTCATAACGTAAGCTTCATACCATTACATTAATATTGGCGGTGTTAATCTTTGGTGCACTTTTGAATTTGAAAACAAAATTGATATCAAACATTATATCAACAGCATTTCATTTACCCTACCCTGGTATTGGAATAAAATTAACTATACATAAATTAATTTTATTCAAAAAAATCGAGTCTGTACAGTGTAGCGAAAGAGGTTTAAATGTTACCATTAAAAAAAAGAAAAAAGAGAAATGAATTAGCCAAAAATGTTGCCAAATACAAAAATCCCGAATCCTGCACTACCTTTTTGTTTCTTCCCCATTTTTTTTATCAAATTTTGTTTTTTTTTGACGTCATTATGGTTGTCAAAACATTGATGCAGTGCTGCCAACATTTTTTTTATTTTTAAAGTTGGCAACACTGGATTTTGAATTAACGTCAAATCGAATGCTTTGCATGATGAATGTGTTGCGTTGCTCTAATCGCAAATAAATAAATAAATGCATACTATACTGTACACGCTCGATCTACCAGGCCTGGGGAGAATCTTGGGTTACACCCATCCCATTCTAGCACTGTTTCTTTCTCTTTCTTTCTCATGCTTTCCCATTAACCACTTACCCACTTGTATTTTTTTTATATGGCAACATTTTAACTAATTTGTTTCTCTTTCCCTCTCGCTACGTCGGATTGTGGACCGTATTGCGTACGCAGTGGGTTCAGGATGGATCGCCGGCGCATTCGAGCACGCCAGTCAAGATTGATACACTACAATTTGTGCCCAAAAACACCAACCCTAAGGAGTTCAAGGCGTTGCAACAACAGGTATGTAGAAATTTTAATATTATTAGATTTTTTATTAGTCTAGACTAGACAAAAAAAAAAACTTTAAGAAAGCGAACCAGACACGATCAGTAATACTACTGTCATTAAGCGCTTCATTAATGCCCGTTTTCATCATCAATCCCTAATTTTTAAGTGACCCCTATGAAAACAAAATTCCTGTTATGTGTTACCATAGGGGTCACTTAAAAATTAGGGATTGATGGTGAAAACGGGCATAACTCTTATAATGCAAACTAGGGACTGAAATTCGCTGCTTGCTGCTGTTTTTCCCAAACACTATAATCCGAGTGGATAAGTACTTACAGGGCAGATATGTACTATCCTAGACTGCATCTCACTTAACATCAGGTGTGATTGCGGTCAAATAAAGCCTGGTCTCTGAGCACGTAGAATTTTGTCCAACAGTCGCACAGTCGCGACAGCAATATAATTACGCGCGAGCGATAAGGATGGGTGGCTTGGGGTCATTGGACAAAATTCTACGTGCTCGCAGTCCAGACTATACCTGCCTTGTTATGCATAAAAAATAACTAAAATTGAGTAATAATGCCACTACTACTGACAGAGTGGTGGTTGGATGAAGGAATGGTTACAGTGCTACAAAAATATTTGTAGGTACATTTTTAATGTCATTACCGCAGGAAGGAATGGCAGTAATGTTGATGGCATTATTACTGATAGTGTGACCTGACCTAGTGGTTCGCGTATGAACTGTATGAACAGAGGTCGCGGGTTCGATTCCTGCACAACACAGAGGATAACCGTAGAAATAAACTTGTTTTTAACCTCTCAACTGCTAAAAATATGTAAAAGACACATTTGGGAGGATAAAAAGATTATTTTTTTTTATTTAGGCATTTAATTGAATTTATCATAAAATTATATTAAAACTATAAATATTCTAATAACTATCTAAACAACAGATTAAAGAGAATCGTCGCGCAGACAAGATAAGCGCTGGACCTCAGTCGCATATCCTCGAGGGAGTCACTTGGGACGAAGCTAGCAAGCTGGTGGGAGAAGACGCTGCCAATACGCACACTGGGGACCACGTGGTGAGCCATAGACTATAGATTACACTCCCATAGACCATAGACAATACATGTCCAAAGACAACACAGCCCAAATCCTCATAAAATCACAAACACATCATAGTTCCTAAGGTAATCCACGTCCATAGACTAAACAAGTACCATAACACAATACACATAATGAACATCCAAAGACTAAGCTAGTTCATAGACAAATAGACTGTTCATGTTGTAAAAGTGCTTTTTTAAAGCCTACTTGCATAATAAAATAATAAATAAACCGCAACCACACGGCTTTTTTGGACTTTGCGTTTGCGTATTCGACAAAATTCGATACTCAACCTTCGAATTAAACGATAACGTGGCAATTTTGATTCTCAAAATAAGTTTCGTGCAACCATTTCTTATACTAAGTTCACTTTACGACACGTTCACAAGGGTACTGTTGTAGTTTTCGTACTAAATCTTTTGATGGCGATTCGAATACGCAAACGATTCGAACTCGAAAGTTTTTCGTGTTGGAGCTAAAGCCTGGTCCGTGAGCACGTAGAATTTTGTCCAATGACCCCTAGCTACCCATTCTTATCGCTCGCGCGTAATTATGTTGCTATCGCGCTCGCACACTCACTTCGGGTGCCAGTCGCACAGTCGCGACAGCAATATAATTACGCGCGAGCGATAAGGATGGGTAGCTAGGGGTCATTGGACAAAATTCTACGTGCTCAAGGACCAGACTATAGTATTTTTTCTCTATGTGTATTTCATCCAAAGTATATGGTCATGGACGATTTGTTGCCGCTACATTTTGAACTCTTATCACCATGGCATAAGGTACAAAATCAACTGTTTTGTTTTCAGGTGCTCATGGGCGCAGCATCCAAAGGCATTATCCAACGGGGGTACCAACACAACGCGACCGTCTACAGCGCGCCGTACGCTCGCAACCCGTTCGACCACGTGACCGACCGGGAGATCGACGAGTACCGCCGCGTGGTGGAGCGCAAGCAGCGCGGCAACGAGTGTGAGTATCACGTGACGCGGACCTAGTATCAAATATCACGTGACCGGAGCTAGTATCCTTCACGTGACTAGTACTGCACTAATGAGTGCCCAATATGATACTAGGTGACACGGACCTAGTATCTAATATCACGTGACCAGGACCTAGTATCTAATGTCACGTGACCCGGACCTATTATCACGTTCCTTGGATCTGGTATCACGTGACTCGTACCTAGTGTGTAATATCACGTGACAACAACCCTAGTTACCTTGATCAGGACCTAGTACCAGATATCATGTGACTAGTACTGCACTAGTGAGTAATATACTAGTGTCTAGTATCACGTGACTGGACCTAGTGCAAAATATCAAGTGACCTCTTCTAGTGTCTAAGAAGAACCTAGTGAGTGACTAAGATACTAGGTGACAAATATCACGTGACAAGGACCTAGTATCTAATATCACGTGACTAGTACTGCACTAGTGAGTGACCAAGATGATACTAGGTAGTCTAACTAAGCCACTAGGAGGTCCTCCCGGGCGCCGCATCCAAAGGCATTATACAGCGAGGGTACCAACACAACGCGACCGTCTACAGCGCGCCGTACGCTCGCAACCCGTTCGACCACGTGACCGACCGGGAGATCGACGAGTACCGCCGCGTGGTGGAGCGCAAGCAGCGCGGCAACGAGTGTGAGTATCACGTGACACGGAGCTAGTATCTAATATCACGTGACCAGGACCTAGTATTTAATATCACGTGACTAGTACTGCATTAGTAAGTGCCCTAGGTGATACTAGGTGACACGGACCTAGTATCTAATATCACGTGACCAAGAACTAGTATCTAATATCACGTGACTAGTACTCCACTAATGAGTGACCAAGATACAAAGTGACACGGACCTAGCACCTACTATCACGACGCGGACCAGTATTAACTATAACGATAACCGGTGTTTTTGTATGGAGTTTGACAGACTTGACATTTGTCAAAGTTAAAGTAAGATGGTGCAACCCAGCCTAAGTTCTTTTTTATGCAAGACAAGGCAGGTATTTGACCGCAGTCGCACCTGTGTTAAGTGAGATGCAGTCTAGGATGGTACATATCTGCCCTGTAAGTGCCTATTCCCTCTCGCCTTGAAAAGGCACGGATTAGTTGCTAGAAAGTGACCCAGATCATTTAGTACCAAAAATCACGTTACCCCGAACCTAGTATAATATTTGTATTTATTATTTTCAGATGACACCGACCTGTCTGAATCTGAGGCGATTAGCGCGGCGCAAATCACATCGCCCGCCAGCGCTCCTTCGGAGACCGAGGAGGAGTCCAGGGATGGTAAGTACACTACACTAGGTGGACCGACGACCAAGTGGTAGAGGGCGGGCACATAGCTTTTAGAGCTGATGACCGTTGGGGCAGAAAAGTTGTGACAGTCGATTGTAAGTGACGCAGAAACAAGGTGACATGGACAACACCTAGTATCACGTGACGAGGACCTAGTATCACGTGACAAGGACCTAGTGTCTAGTATCAAGTGATTGGATCTAGTATCTAGTATCACATTTAGAACACAAGTATTAGTCGCGAGAGGTGTGATTTATTTGATGTCGAGTGTAGTTTAGGTACCAACGCCAAGCGTCTAGAGACTTGTTAATTTTTATTGTTTAAGTGGTGAAAAATAAATACATTTTTATTTCTTCAATTGCCAAAATAATATGTCAATGAATGGGCTCTATTTTTATATTTTCAGAAGTCATGTAAGAAAGCTTTTTTTTAAGATTGAAAGTTTAAAAGCGTGAAAGGATAGCAGACAGAGTTACCTCCGTATTATTATATAAGATGCCACAGTGTCTCCTTCGATGTGCTACCGCCTGTACCTACGTAATAAGTGTTTACTACGACCACTCTCAACACAAGTTTAATTAACTGTTTTATCTAAACTGTGGTAAATGATGCTGGTGTTGAATTTAGATAATATTGGTATATTAGTATTATTTATTTGCTACTGTACTTCAATACTGTTTTTTTACCCAAATAAATAAATGAAAAAAATAAATAAATAGCATGGAAAAAACTCAAATAAAATTACTGAAATATATTTTTCAGAACACCGAGTGCTGAGAATAGAGACCAAGCAGGCGCCAGTGAGGAGTCAACCGGAGGTCGTGCTGAGTGATGGTGAGTGATCGATCATAAATATATCGATATATCTATGTTACAGTCAAAACTCATAATCACTCGGCCTTGGTCAAAAGTAGGTTTGACCAAGGCCGTTAGTCAAAACTACTTTTAAAGCCCGGTCTGTGAGCACGTAGAATTTTGTCCAATGACCCCAAGCTACCCATCCTTATCGCTCGCGCGTAATTATATTGCTGTCGCGACTGTGCGACGGGCGGCCGCAGTGAGTGTGCGAGCGCGACAGCAACATAATTACGCGCGAGAGATAAGGATGGGTATATTGGGGTCATTGGACAAAATTCTACGTGCTCACGGACCAGACTATAGCTGCAAAAAATCAGTCTAAATTCATACAAAGTATTATGATTACTGAAAATTACTTGGAAATCATCAAAATTGTGTTATAAAACCATTTTAGGCTAATTTTAATATTTGTGCATACAACGTGACCTTAGGTACCACAGTAATGTTGCTATTTATTTCTTATCATATTTTTAACGAATCTAGGTATTTTTCAGGCTAAATATAAGTAAAATCATTACTTTGTATGAAGTTTGGACTGATTGGTAAAATTTTATATCAGGTGAAAGCACTTTTGACTGACTTTTGCAGTCAAACGTGGTTTTGACCGAATATGAGTTTTGACTGTAACATATCGATATCCGAGAGAAAACTGGCAGGAACGTTATGAGTAGTTTGTTTTATATGCATCCATACTATAAAACTTTTTGGCATGTGATTTTCTTGACATCAAAATTTGTCTTGCATTTGGATGCATTTTGTTTTTGAGTTTTAAAAAGTAGTTAGTTGATTTACTAATTTAAAAAAAAATCAATGAATGATGCGTAGTCGACACATTTTTAATTAAATTAATTTGTTTTTAATCTCCCATCTCTTTTTTGTCATCGTAAACTATTTTTTACGATGTTTTTTTGTGTCGACTATAACAAATTATACTGTGTAAGAATAAAAACAATGATAGTGGTAAACAAATATACAGATATCTCGTTCATTATTATCATCATTCAGCCACAGGACGTCCACTGCTGAACATAGGCCTCCCCTAATGATTTCCATAATGGGTGGTTGGTAGCGGCCTGCATCCAGCGCCTTCCTGCTACCTTTATGAGGTCGGTCCACCTTGTGGGTGGACGTCCAACGTTGTGCTTTCTGGTACGTGACCTCCACTCCAACTCGTTGCGCGATCAATAATACCAACCGAAATCAAAATCATATTGGGTAAATGTTGGTTTCCCTGCGTGATCGAATCAGAAATGAGGATATCCGCAGGAGAACCAAAGTGACTGACATAGCCCGCAGAATCGCTTATATCAAGTGGCAGTAGGCACATAGCTCGTAGAGCTGATGGCTACTGCGGCAGGAAAGTTCTTGAGTGGCGACCACGAGCCGGAAGACGTAGCGTGGGCAGGCCTCCCACTAGGTCAGCGGTTCCCAAACTTATTCAGTTTACTGCCCACTTTGAGAATAAATTATTTTTTAGCGCCCCCCATTTTTGTAGCCAAGAGTCGAGCTCAGTCAGTGTCTAAGAGTCCTCCTAGTAGATGACGCCTCCCAAGCCTCAACACAACGTCCCGATTTTTTTTTCTGGGTCTCTTACCGCCCCCCTTTAAGCCTGCAGCGCCCACAAGGGGGCGTTATCGCCCACTTTGGGAAAGACTGCACTAGGTGGACCGACGATCTGGTGAAGGTCGCGGGAGGTGCAGGACCGGTCTTTGTGGAAATCCTTGGGGGGTGCCTTTGTCCAGCAGTGGACTTCTTTCAGCTGAAACGAACGAAATTTTTTTAAAGCCTCAGTGTTGCCACTATCATTGTTCAATCTTGTACAGTAGCGCATGTGTTGCCATAACAAGGTACGGTTTTGTAGATGAGTTCCTGAACGCCGAACGCGCTCACGCGGACAGGACTAAAGGTTGGTTTTGTTATTATTATTTAATAATTATTATATTAATGAACACATATTTTGTACTAGCTCACCCGTGTGAAATTCAGTTTGTCACAAAGCCTTATATTATTATGTTATTCTGACGTATAAATAATAAATAATACTGCAAAGTTTCATCACAAGTTCGTTCAGTAGTTTTTTCGTGAAAGAGTAAACATCCATCTTTACAAAATTTCTCAATGAGAAAAGGGGACCTTTCAAAACCCTGGGAAAGAAATATCCTATCCTATTAAAATAACAATTATATTGCTTTCGTCATCGTTAACAAATTTTTTTTACCAGTAGTAAACCCAAATAGTGTAAGATGATTAACTAAATATACGAAGTCTTATTTTTAGCTACAAAATATGTGTTCAAAGTTTTTGTATAGCAAGTTTTGCATTTTATGCACGTTTTTTGTTTTCTTCTCATTCATTTTTTAAATAACCATAAAGGCAATGCGAATATCTTATAAAAAAAATTTTTATTATTATAATTAATGTTAAAATATTCTTTAGAATGTTCGAATTGCCATTTTATGTATCTCTAATTTTACTTTTACTAATAAGGTGTGGATTCTAACCTTTCATACACGTTTTTTCTATTTCTCTGCATATCTTACACTTCTTTCTATATTCACATTATACATAAATCAAAAACACACATAAGTAAAACATTATAATTACCACGAGCATATAAATGTATAATTATGTACAAAAAACTACACAACTGGTTAGATCTACCTTACGGCTTCCATCAAATCCCCATTGTTTACTAACACCAAGAAGTGGCACAACCGGATCCGAACCTGTTGCCTGATGATGAAGTGTTCCTGTCTTCCGGCACCGCGTCTCCGGCGCCCGTGGTTGTGGTCCGAGGTCCCATCAGAGGTAAGGTTCGGTGTGGTGTTAGGCTCGGCTGTGTATGTTGACGATATTATTATATTTACATTATACACTCGGGAGCAAAAGTAGGAATAATGTATTTGATCCGAGAGATCTTAAGAAGTAAATGATTAATGGAGATTAATATAAATGGTACCATTTTAAAGTTTATTTTAAACTTTAAACTGATACTATGGATACAGACATACCTAGTCATTTAATTTCTAAAATCTCTCGAAGCAAACACCTCTTATTTGATTCCATACTTTTGCTTGCTAGTGTGTAATAATATTTTGGTGTTATGGATGTTTATAAAGAATTTTTAGTTCGGCTTTCTTTGTTGATGTCAGAGTATTTTAAGATTGAGTGTAAAGTATTTAAGATTTTAACAGTGTTTGCAGTTAGCCCTTTAATTTAGGGCGTTGTTCGTTATTTTTAGAGTTCAGTGGCGACGAGGAGGTTGTTAGTCCTTGACAGGTGCAACTTATGTCTAACTTGATTTCTAGACAGAGCAATGTATCCATTTTCTTCATTCATTGCATAGGCTGTTCCAACAATTTTCGTTGGCGTATAACGTCACTTACCGTTTCATAATTTTTTATATCTCATTCAGTCTTTGTCATGCTTTTTGTTTCTGTCTTAGCTCTATCCACATCTGCTTTTATACTAATACTTCTTTTGTGTCGTTATTTTATTAAGTATTTATATTTTGTTTCTATTCTAATCACTTTTGTAACTGTTACGCCCGTATTCACAAACATTACTATGATATTGATTCTCTTCATAATTCTTTATAATACGAACAGAGCAAAATGAAAGCCGTTTTGCGTTTCGTTTGTTTGAAAGTGACATCTTTATTTTTTCTTTTTAAATCCTGTCCTTGACAGAGATCTGGCAGTGCGCGCGGACGCACAGGGTCACACATGAACAGAGGTCTTTTCAACGCTGTGCGTTCGATTTGCTGTTTCACTTAAGCGTCGTTTGTGAATACGGGCATTAAAAATTAAAATACGTTCTTCAATATTCATATTTGACGTCATTGTTAGAATTTTCTTCTTATTTAACGTCAAGCACCACGCGATCCGAACCTGTTATCAGACGACGAAGTCTTCCTTGATTCGTCGGTGTCAAGCGCGCCGCCGCCGACCAAAGAAGTGGTGGTCAGGTCGCAACAGGTCGCCGCAGTTCAACGCGTGGTCGTTAGAGGTAGGGGGAAGGGGGGTGATGTCTGGTAGATGATGTGATTAAGTCTGCCAATTAAACGCTGTGTTTTTGAGGTCCTTTTGGTTATGTGTCAGGTTGTGGGTTATAGTGTATGTCTTGTCATAACGTCTTTTGGTTGTTCTGTCGTTGACTTTTTACTCGAATATAAGTCTGTCGCTGTGATACTTGATTGTGTTCGTCTTTCAATGTTACACTATATGTTATTGTTAATTTTATTGTCCATCTTGACAATACTACGTTGGGTTTGTCGTTGGTTTTACTCTAATATTGAGTACGTCGCTGTGAAATATTTGATTATGTTCTTAGCTCAATGTTAAAATGTTACGCTATATGTTATTGTTAATAATGTTATGGTATATCTTGTTGATATTACGTTGGGTCTTTGTTTTACTTGAATATAAATCCGTCGTTGCAAAACATTCGATTGTTTGTCTTAGCTCAATTGTTGAGATGTTACACGATGTAATTAATTACGCATTGTGTTGTCGTGTGTCTTTTTGTCATTACTTAGATCTTTGTCGTTGGTTTTATAAGAGAATTAAGTCCGTCTCTACGAAATATTTGTTTGTGTTCAGCTTACCATAATGTCCCTATATGTTATTGTTTGTTTCATGTTATTGTATAGTTTGGAGCTATTTGTGGTTAGTTTTACTCGAACAATCAGTCCGTGGCTACAAAATATCGATTGTGTTCGTCTTAGGTCAACGTTGATGTTACGCTATTATGTTATTGATGTTACTAAAGCCCGGTCCGTGAGCACGTAGAATTTTGTCCAATGACCCCCAGCTACCCATCCTTATCGCTCGCGCGTAATTATATTGCTGTCGCGAATGTGCGACTGGCACCCGCAGAGAGTGTGCGAGCGCGATAGCAACATAATTACGCGCGAGCGATAAGGAAGGGTCGCTTGGGGTCATTGAACAAAATTCTACGTGCTCACAGACCAGACTATACGCATTGTGTTGTATGAAGCTACAAATTGTATCCTATCCCTTGGTGTTCTTGTATTGTTGTGCCGTTATCAAATACATCATCGATATACATACATTTACATATCCCTTATCATTTGTGCCGTGTAACATTAACATATTATATGTGTATCTATTGAAAACATTTATTTTTCCAAAAAAGTTAACGACAAGAGCTAATAAGGAACCATGTATATTCACTTGTAATAGCCCTATCTTAGCCCCAATATTCGTCTGTAAATATTGGAGTCTAATAAATTTATTACACTATCTATACTTATTCGTCTATAGNGATGTCTTCCAGCCCGTGGTCGCCAGTCGAGAACCTTTCTGCCCCAACGGCCATCGTCTCTGCGAGCTATGTGTCCCGCCCACTGCCACTTGATTTTAGCAATTCTGCGAGCTATATCCGTTACTTTAGTTCTCCTGCGGATCTCCTCATTTCTGATTCGATCACGCAGGGAAACTCCGAGCATAGCCCGCTCCATCGCCCTTTGGGTGACCTTGAGCCTTCCTATGAGGCCCATAGTAAGCGACCACGTTTCAGATCCATATACCATGACTGGCAACATACACTGGTCAAAAAATTTTGACTTGAGGTTGAGACACTGCGGTATTTCAGACGTGAGTAGGTATATCGCGAAGCTTTCCAGACGCTGCCCAACCGAGTTGGATTCGACGATTGACCTCTTTCTCGAAGTTCTACTAACATTTATCGCTGTATCATTGAATAATTGGTCAAAATAGTTTATAAGAGGGTTACGCCCATTTTTGGGTCCTTCCAACGGCTGAATCTTCATCAGTTACAACGGTATTTGCGTTGTCAGGTGGTTCAAATGTAATGTATTCTGGGACCGGATCATTGCTATTTTCTATATCATTCAATATTTCATGCAAGGACAAAGGTTTCGATCTGAAACAGCAAAATCAAGCATATTTACTCATATAGATCAAATGTACTATGGTTGTGCCTACGGGCCTATGTATGGGTCCAAGGAATCTACGGCTAAATAAAAGAGGGAAAAAATAACGCTGATTTATTTATTTTTTACTTAATCAATCTACAATGTATTCTATTTTAGAGTAATAATTCCGTATTTTGAAAATAATAACATCAAGTAATTATAATCTTACCTTTTTGAAGACATGTTTTAATTTTTTTTCTCTGCACTTGTTCACTTGCAAATAAAAAAGAGAAATGATTCAGTTTACTGCTTTAGTTGTCATTATAATCAACAAGTACCTCCTAAAGTTTAAAAAAAATACTTTGGTTTGTATAAATAAAATAAAATAACGACAGTAGATTTTTTTATTTCTCATAACCCATGTATGGGTCGGTAGGTTCATCTGGGTTAACATATTATATGTGTATCTATTAAAAAAAAAATATTTTTCTAAAAAAGTTAACGACAAGAGCTAATAAGGAACCATGTATATTCACTTGTAATAGCCCTATCTTAGCCCCAATATTCTTCTGTAAATATTGGAGTCTAATAAATTTATTACACTATCTATACTTATTCGTCTATAGCGTTTATTCCCGATGTCCCCCACTATTTGTCCACCACTGGTGGACATCGAGAAAAAAAGTTGCAATGTCCACCAGTGGGGGACAGCGCTACTGAAATCTTCCCGTTGGGCCCTACTGGTGGACACTGAGAAGAAAGTTGTCCGTTGTCCTCCACTATTATATTATTTGTGTTCATGAATACAAACATTTTAAGTAAATCTTATACTAATAATTCTAATACATATCATCGGGAATAAACGGTCTATAGCTATTGATAATACAGAATCATTAGTTTGTTCTACAGGTACGGTGAATTCATGGTTCAAAAACAATCCATACCTTATCCTTGCACGTATTGCTTGCTCGTTAACCCATAACACGTTTGCAGGCCTAACGCACGCTAGAAGCCGCCACGACGCCTTCTCATCGCACAAACGATCCTACCACGACTATTCACGCAATGCCAACTTCGAAAACGCTTTAAAAAAGTACGAATCCCCCGAAAAAAACGCGAAAAAACACCCCAAATGCAAAATCAGTCTTAATAACAAACTCAAAATCTCAGACGAAGTTAAGGTTGAAACTTTAGATCTTCAATGCAATGCTAGTTCTAGATCCAGTCTTTACTCTATACCTTCCATAGAGTGGGACGGACGATGCAAGTCAGAATACGCCTTTAAAACCAGGTCTCTGCCAAGGCAAAGAGTTTCTGAACTTACCAAGTTGTACAGAACAAGGTCACATAGTGGTTTTGTTAATAATTATGTGAAAGACCCAGAACCGACGCATTATCATCTGCCCAGATGTCGCTCTTGTGGCGCTACGAACAATTCCTACGCGTGGGAAATTAGAGAGAACAAAAAATTACGCCATTCGTTGTACTTCTCCGTCGATGACATCCCCCAAAAGTGTATCGAGGAAGCGACCAATATAAACGTGGTTAAAGTCGAAGAAAAAGTTGTCCCAGTGTTCAAAGTGGCTAAAGTGGAAGAGGAGTTCGTCGAAAGTCAGGAATTCAATGAAGACAACTATTTAGGTGAACTAGGAAACAGTTTCTCGTCCCAAAATGAGACTATAATCGAGAAAGATTCTCCAGAAAAGGAGAAGTTCGATGATACGCTGACTGAAGATAAGAAAATCGATGTTGTCTATAAAAATGACGTGTATAGAGCTGAGTGTGTTCAAGTAGAAGAGCATAGAGAAATAGATGAAGTAAATAACAATACTGTGGAGTTAATAGAAGGAGAATACCACAGCTTTACTGATGAGTTGGATTTTGAGGAAGCGGTGTATGAGAGTCCAGTGAAAGACCTCGTAGAAAAAGACATTAGAGATTATTCGGTTCCTATTAATTTCTACTGCGACGACTACACGAAGAAAGAAGATAGCCCGAAAAAGTCACCTCAAAAGAGGCGAGATATTGCTAAAAGTAACGCAACAATTTTGGAGCCAATTTTGGAAGAATCCAAAAGTTCTTACGACCATTCTAATAACTCTGTAGATAAAGAAAAAGGTCCAGTGAACAATGTCAGTAATATAATTGAAGATGTAATAACTAAAGCAGTATCAGCCGTCGAATTGAAAGACGAAATCGGTGTTACCAGTGAAATTAAAATAACAACGGAAATGCTTGAAACGGAATACGTGAAACAAGAATACTTTATTAATGATGAAGAATCTGACATAACTACTAACGATTTGGAGAGCATTTCAACAAATATAATTCAAACGGCTATAGATGCTTATAAAGAAACTGAAACTGTGGAAGATGAAGTCATAGAGAGTGTGTACGATGATATTTTTGACATTTTGGCGAGTGAGGCTGCGAGCACAACTACAGTGCAATATAACCCTAATTTCAATGATAATAAAGACGTCAGATCCAGTCTATACAGCGTCAGTTCTGGTGTTGAAGTATTGAGCTTTGATTCGACGGTAGAATTTGAGAAATTGGAGGTAATCTCAGATATCATTGCTTCCATTTTGAACAGGATTGATTATAACAATAATAAAGAGGAGGAATTCTTTAATAACGTCGAAAATAGAGTGATCAGGACTGAATTCGAAATTGATGCTATTAATAATAATAATATTGAAAGCATAGTTGAAAATGTTGAAGTTAGAGAAAGCGTGGAATCAGAAAATTCAGACACGAAGTCTTCTGACTCAAGTTCTGAGTTCTTCTCAATAAAAAAGATAATTGATGACATTGAAACGAATGTGTGTCTAAACGAGACTGTATCCACTGAAAATAGCGAGTTAGAAATTAACCAAACGAATAAAATTGTAGAAGCGATAATTTACTATGTTTTTAATGCGGCATTTTTCGCTTGCACCAAAAAGAATAAGGCTAAAAAAGATACGAAAAAGGTTGTTACAGTTGTAGATTCAGAAGATATTTTGTTGACTGCCATACCTTTATGGGACGATGATGGTATAAACACAGATTTGGCTATTCTGGAAGCAGAAGTTGAAAGCACACAAACAGTTAATCAAGATGTTTTAACTGAAAGTAACCTACAAGATGCAAATGATTTAGAAACCTGTCTCAATAATAATAAACTGCTAATGGAAAGTGATCGCTTCTCGCATGACGTTAAGGTTGATAATGAAAGCGAACTGTACAATGGAATTGATTTTAATATTACGTATGTTACTGAAAAAAGTGCAACTGACAAGACGTACTTGTGTGAAGAGCATGACATAGATAATTACAATTACCATGAAGACACTGATGCTACAGATTGTAATTCATCAATGAATGATGAATCCGAAATCCCATATATTACAAACGACACCGAAACCGAAGAACAGCGTATAAAAATAAACCAAATAGCGGACGCAGAAAATTTCCTAAACGAAACTTTTGTGATGGATTCTAAGTCAGATATGAACACAGCTTTTTTTGAAGATCAATACAGTAGATGTTCGTCTCCTAACAGAGAAAGCAAAGCATTTGAATCGTGCACTGAATCTCCAATAAGAAACAATAGCACAAATTTCGCTGGCGACGATTTGAGCGTACTATACGAAAAAGACGACACAATTTTAGGGTCTCCATTCGTCAAAAAAGCACCCGTAATTTCGATGTCCCAGACCGAACATAGCGGCGGCATCAAATACTGGCTGTCTTTCGACAATAGTTTGACAGAAATGACACCTGTCAAGAGGTACAGTAGACAATTTGACGACAATAAAGTCGCTAGCTTTGTCAGCGTAAACGATGATGAAGATTTTGAAGGGTACAAAAGATCCGGCGTCTTGCAAGAAAAATACAATGATAGCCAGTTCACGACTGATAGCTTCACAACAGCATGCGCTAGCAATACAGACTATAACACTTGCGAATCGAATTTCGATTCGAAAATCGAGATGGAATCGAATCAGAAGCGATTGTTGTACGATTCCAGAGATTTGAAGAGGTCGAGGAAGTATTCGAGTTGGCCCCCGATTGATGATTCGTTGTTTTATAGAATTATATCGAAGTTTAGAATGTCAGAGAGTTTCGATCCGAGCGATTTGGAGGCTACAAAACTAGATAATAGCTATTGAAATATTTCAATATTGCATAATTTCGTCGAAATAAGTGCTATCGTATTTGCACTCACTAGGATGGCGTGATCGCTTCTCATAGCGAAATTGTAGTTCAAAAGAGACATAGCGAAGCCATCGCGTCTATGTATTTGAATTTGTTATTTAAGACTATTTCTGCGCCCATTATGGGCATAAATAATAAAAATATCTCTATGGGGTGTTTAAAACAATATATTACTGTAAGTTTTTTTAAGTTTTCATTTATTTAGGAAGTATTAGTATTAAAAAATTGGCGTTCAACATTTCTATATTAAAACATTTTTAAGTACATCTGTTCAATGCGTGGAATAGTGTATCAACTCATTTTTTAGCTATTTTTAGGGAATGTCTGTTTTTGTGTTAGGTTCGTTTACATTTGTGTTTGTATTGTTTTTTTTGTACATGCTTAGAATAACTCTTCCATTTTTTTCTGTGAGCTATTACTATTGGACATAGCAGGATAGCAGTCATCTTCAATTAGTTCGTGACACCCAAAGTAGCCAAAAAATTCGCAACACGTCTTTGTTACAATTGGAATACGGTTGTGTTTTCAATTCAACTCTTTGGCCACTTTGGATGTCACGAATTATTTGCCAGAGACTGTACAGTGACAGTACATCAGCTATATATTTTTGTCGCAAAATGTAGATCGTTTCATCCACTCGGATGCGCCCCAGCAATGTTTGGTGTCGGTCGCGCGGGGTGCGGGGAGTGTGGTCCGAGCAATCCGTAAGGCATTACTGTAGTGTGCGTGTGCACTCATGGATATAGCGTGTACCGATAACACTCAAACATTAGCGGAAGAATGGTGGGGCGTCTTCGTAGATGAAACGATCTTAGCTCTTATTGCTTCAACTAAAATGCTATATTTTAAAGCTTAATGTAATATTAATTTTTCATTCATATCATGTGTTTAAAATTTAACAATGTAAATTGTGCTAAAGCCTGGTCCGTGAGCCCATCCTTATCGCTCGCGCGTAGTTATGTTGCTGTCGCGCTCGCACACTCACTGCGGGCGCCCGTCGCACAGTCGCGACAGCAATATAATTACGCGCGAGCGATAAGGATGGGTAGCTTGGGGTCATTGGTCAAAATTCTACGTGCTCACGGACCAGGCTTTATAAATGTCCTTTTGTCACTCTATGTAATTAATTTTTCATCAACTAACGATGCTCTTCTTAGCACTCTATAATTTATTTGCATGTTATAAAACCTGTACTATGAAATGACATTTTGGTATGTTTAACTTAGTACCTGAGGTTGGGAGCGGAATGGGTGGGTGTTTTTGTTACGTCAAACGTCAGCGAGACGTCAGATTTCCTTCATTTTTTTTTAAAGATTATTACCAATTTGTATTGCCCAAATCACTAATAGTTCCATTAGCCCCTCGTAGTAAGCTTAATAAGCTTGTGTTACGAGTGGGCTCACCACAATAGTCGAGCAGCGGTAGGATTCGAACCCGCGTTTCTCGGATCTCGAGTCGGCCAGTTTGACCCTTTCACCGTTCAGCTATCGTGACTAAATAATACAGGGTGGAAACGTTAAGTGATCTCACTAGATTATTTCTAAACTAAACAAGATATCGAAAAACTGGTTACTGATTCTGAAAGTACTTCACGAGCTCTTTCAAATGGTACCAATAAGAGGTTACAGAATAAACTGGAACTATCCGAAAATTCAATGTTTCCAGCTTCCATACTAAATGTATGCCAACCACACAATATTAAAAGTCTATTTTTAAAAAAATTAAATAATAAACTTAAAATAAACTCATAATTTGCATTCTTATTTAAAATTATTTATGGAAAACATTAGTTTTAGGCTTTACTTGCTATAATAATTATCAAGAAATGAGTGCTATGACTGTGGTAGTACTAAATGTATGGAAAATGGAAACATTGAATTTTTGGATAGATCCAGGGTGGGCAGTCGTTGAGATGACAGCGCGAAAATCGTCGGCATCCACTAATTATGACCCTTATGTACCACTATATTGACAAAGTTCTCCGTCTTCGTACGCGATATTGGAAATTTGGCATCTACCATCGGCTGATCTGACATTAGGCGTAGTCTGGCTTTGATATTCAATTTTCAACTGTATTACCTTGACAATCAGTTCAAAATTGATTACTAGAAAATTATTTGACAGACGATTTCTACTCTCGACAAATGCATTTGAATTAGCCCACAGTTTATTCTGTAACCTATTGTTGATACCGTTGGATAGAGCTCGTGAAGCACTTTTAGGATCAGTAATCAGTTTTACGATATCTTGTGTAGTATTCAATAATTTGTGGCTTTACCAAATGTATGGAGGCTAGAAACATTGAATTTTCGGATAGATCCAGTTTATTATGTAACCGATTATCGGTACCGTTTGATAGAACTCGTGAAGCACTTTCAGGATCAGTAATCAGTTTTACGATATCTTGTGTAGTTTAGAAATAATCGAGTGAGATCACTTATCGTTTCCACCCTGTATACTTTGTCACGTCACGATATGTCAATGTCACCCCTCCCGCGCCGCTCTCATACCTCAGGCACTTACCGATTTAATTGCTGGACCTATACCTTTAAATATCTTTCAAACCTGTTGTTGGTCTAAATATTGACATATTTCTCAAAATAATATTAAAGAAGCTTTGCGTATATTGAAAGTATTGTGTCTTTCATAGTACGGGGTTTACTTCTTTCATTAACACAAAACTTCAATTATAATGTCGGTTTGTATGTAACGCTTGCTATATGTTTTGTTTGTGCTTATTGTAAGAATGTTTGTGGTATTAAACTATTTTTAATATTTTTTGTGTTATTTTTTACGTTTTAACATCTAATAAAAACGTAGAACTAAGATTTTTACACTTCAACGGTTTGCCAAAATTTTTTTTCTTTTTTTCTTTTAATAGTAAAATTTAGTTTTTAAACTTAGTTCTATGTTTGTGCTTTTTGTGATAACTAACAGCAATCGTACATTTAATCATTGATCTACAAATGATTTCATTTCAAGAGCGGAGAAAAATAAAGTAGATCCCTTTCCCTTCAAAACTTTCGTAAACACAGCGTTCCAGAGATACTTTGTATCATTCAATATTATGGAGAATATTATACATTTCAGTTAATAATTAATTAATTTAGAGTAATGGTACAGCTTGATCTGTGAAAACAAAAACAACAAAAAAAAATGCATTTTACTTGTATAACTGAGCGTTACAGCACATGTTTTAACGCGTGCAATGACGTCACGAGGTGTCAAATTTTTATATTTGGGAAAAAACATCGGGTGACTATAATGAAAATGTTAATCAATATAAAAGTTATAACTCAGTGTCTTGTACAAAATTTGCGTACCTTACTTTTTACAATTAATTGGTGTAAATTTAGGGATGTTACGGATATTTAGTTTCGGTTATGGATACGGTTACGGATATTGGAATAATATTATACCGGTTTTGGTTACGGTTACGGATATTTTTTTATTTCGGATATCCGAAAGTTTCGGTAACGGTTACGGATATCCATAACATCCCTGGTGTAGATCAATGATATAAATGCTTGCACTTGTGTAACTTGGCCTCGCACTACCGTGCCTGTGGCTTGCATGCGAAGCTTTCACGTGGATCCGGGGGAGGAGCTTTACTTTTCGGGGTAAGTCACTTTTTTTTGCACGTTTTCTAGCACTTTCTGGTTTTTTTTCACCCTTTTTTGGCTAATTTTACAACTAATCTTACTTACCAGTGTGAAATAAATAGCACAATATCTTTATTTTTACCCGACTGCGCTAGAAGGAGTATGGTTTTAGTTGAAACTTTTACTTTTTTTAATAGCCAGATAATATTACAGATAGTAGAAGAATTAATACTTCTTTATACATTTTAGTCATTCAGATTTTTTAGTAGATTAAAATAATATTGTCACAAATTATTCGAAATTTCAAACGAAATTCTAAAAAAATTACGGGTAAACACCCGTAATTTTTTTAGAACAGAAAAATACCTTTTTGCACTTTTGGATTTCAACCATTAGGTGTTATTCTTTTAAATTAAATTAGTGCTTTTATTTTAATAAAGACTACATTATAAATTATAGATTGATCTTGTAAGTTGATAATCCCAATTTTTACAAATTTCTGAGTTGTACCATTATCGCAAACTATTTTTCGTTTTTCTGACTTACTCGGTTTTCCACAGGCGAGCACACTGTCAACGGGGATCACTCGGATGCGCATCAGAGCACATTTTCGCATAGCAGTAAAGAGGTGAGTCAAAATTAAATAAAAAAACTATATTATCCCTACAGGTAGCGTTTGACTGTAGTTCCTGTAGTAGTGGAGTGGTGTAGGCTGTTTAGGGCGGATGTAAAGCCTAGTTTCCACTAAAGCGGAGCGGAGAGGAGACGAGACAACAGATATGTAAGCTGTGCGTAGCGGTCAGCTGTCAGTCTATTGCTATAGTTCCAAAATACTGAACTGTCCTATGCATGACATTGACAGTGGGGCGCCACCGTCAATACCGGATCTCTGTTTCCGATTTTTGCCATGTTCGAAACCATAGTTTAACGATGGTAGCGCCCCCCTGTCATTGAGTTTGGTGGGACAGTTCAGCGTGGGTCATCTATATCTATGAGCTCCGCCGCCGCTGTCAAATTCTATAGAAAACACTCTTTTCCGCGCGAGCCATTTCGACCGAAGCGGAGTTGAGTGGAGATGTGCATACAATGGAATCTGATTGGTAATTCAAAAAACTTCTCTGCTCTGCCTTGATGGAAACCTGGTCTAAAACCCTGAAAGAATTGAATATGTGAAAGCAACATCTACTGCGTGTAGTACAAATACAACTTTACCAAATCGGCTCCAGAGTTTTTCTTCTCAACAGGCCTACATACAGAATTTGAAATTTTGAATATGTTTAGTTCTGCTGACGACCAATAGATGGGGTTGTTCCGTTTTACATCGCAATAACGCGATTTTTTTGCTAGAAAATTGGAACACAATAAAAAGTTATAAGTGAATCAATGAAATCTGATTGGTTATTCAAAAGACTTCTCCGCTCCGCTCCGCTCTGCTCCTCCTTGGTAGAAGCCGGGACTCATTGATAAGGGGTCATCCATAAAGTACGTCACACGTAAAGAGGGAGGGAGGGGGTTGACAAAGTGTGACATGGTGTGACAAGGGGTGGGAGGGGTCCTAAGTTTCGTGAAATCACATTACAATTGTTTCAAATATTTGATATAATGTTGATTTCATAAAAAAAAATACTTAATTTAAATGGAAATAAAACTAATTTCGGAACTGCTGTTAATTTAATAATTTTTCGATGTGAAATTTCAAAACATGTTACGTCACACTAGGGAGGGGGGGGGGGTCTCAGAAATGTGACCACCTGTGACAAGGACGGAGGGGGGGTCAAAAAATCATGAAATTCGTGTGACGTACTTTATGGATGGCCCCTAATATCCGTTCACCTATTGGTAGTTCAATAAGTTTTTTTGGTGGTTCAGGGATCACCCTCCAAGGAGGTGTCGACGGAGGACTCTCCTAAGAAAGATAAGAAGAAGAAGAAAGGCCTGAGAACGCCCTCCTTCTTGAAGAAGAAGAAAGAGAAAAAGAAGGACAAGTCCAGCACGCCACAGCCCGCCTAGAGGTGAGTTTACTGATTTTTGGATTCATTTAAGGTTCGAAGCCGTGTGGTGACGGCAGAGTAGAATACATTTGTCACCAACCCCGCAACCCCTACTCTTCCCGCGGGTGTCGTAAGAGGCGACTTAGGGACTACACATCAAACAGAGAACGGGCAGCAGCGCTCTCTGACAAACATCAATCTTTTAAACTGCGATCTCCAACCCGCCTGCCAAGCGTGGGGATTATGGCAAAACCCTCCACCATAGTGGAGGAGGCTCATAGTCCAGTAGTGGACTGTAAAGGGCTGTTGATGATGATAAAAAGTATCCTATGTCCTTCTCCTCCACTACTGGCTCTAAACTACCTCCCTGACAATTTTCAGCTAAATCAGTTCAGCCGTTCTTGAGTTATAAGTGGAGTAACTAACACGACTTTCTTTTATATAATAGATATAGATCTGTAGAGAGGTCAATTCTGTACATGAAATATATTTTCAAAATAACTATCAGGGGGTGATTAGTGATCGATACTGATGCCAAAATTGCAATCAGTAAACTTTTTGTCTGTCTGTCTGTCCGTCTGTATGTTCCTTATAGAAACAAAAACTACTCGATGGATTTTAACGAAATGACATTGGGAACTTTTTGCCCCACTTTTCGAAAAGTAGCGGACACAAACGAAACCTATCACAGATGATACATACTAATATCCAATGAATTTCCGTGCATTTTTTTTTCTCTCTTATATGGGAATATTGAGAAAATGAAGTTTTAATATTTTATTTTATTTTACACTAGCTTTCCGCCCGCGGCTTCGCCCGCGTGGAATTTTGTCTGTCACAGAAAAACTATCCGCGCGCGTCCCTGTTTCAAAAACCGGGATAAAAACTATCCTATGTTCTTTCCCGGGACTCAAACTATCTCTATGCCAAATTTCATCAAAATCGGTTGCGAGGTTTAAGCGGGAAAGCGTAACAGACAGACAGACAGACAGAGTTACTTTCGCATTTATAATATTAGTTGGGATTTAGGTAACATTTTTGACGACCTCCGTGGCGGAGAGGCTCACACACCGGTTTTCAAGGTGTGCCGGGCCAATCCTGAGGTCCCGGGTTCGATTCCCGGCCGGGACAATATACACCGTGTTNAGATAAATCCGGTAGATTTCTTTTCGAATTTAAACACCCGAACACCGCACAATATTTCTTTCTCTTTATGTCCATTTTTAAATAATACTTCGATCATAGAATTATAATCATACTACAACGCACGCCAGCGTCCTGACGGGCGCGCGCGTGACACTCGACTGATATAATACCCGCCGGCGGGGCGCTTCGCTGTAGGTAATTATCGGATGTACCGCGCGGAGTGAGCCAGGCCTGGCACGGTGGCGCGTGCCATAGAAAGGTACGCCAGCGCCATCTGTTGGGTGACGACTGTAGTGGCGCGTAGATAGATGTCGCCACAAGTCATATTATGTCGCTGTTATCGCCTTTCTCAAGCTGTCATCGCATTTCGCGAGCTGTCATCTCCTTGGGCGAGCTATCATCGCCTTTCGCGAGCTGTCATCGCATTTCGCGAGCTGTCATTGTCTTTTGCGAGTTGTCGTTGCCTTTCGCGAGCTGTCACCGCCTTCCGCGACCTGTCATCGCCTTTTGCGACCTGTCATCGCCTTTGGCGAGCTGTCATCGCATTTGGCGAGCCGTCATCGCCTTTCGCGAGCTGTCACCGCCTTCCGTGACCTGTCATCGCTTTTTGCGAGCTGTCATCGCCTTTCTCGAGCTCTCATCGCCTTTCGCAAGCTGTCATTTCCTTTCGCAAGCTGTCATCGAGCTGTCATGCCCTTCGCGAGCTGTTTTCGCCATTCGCGAGCTGTCACCAATTTTTGCAAGCTGTCATCGCCTCACGCGTGCTGTCAACGCCTTTCGCGCGCTGTCAACCGCGAGGTCATACTAAATTAACCACCCACCTCTCGTCCTTGACGCTGTCATCGTCGGCCGGCGCGTCGTCGTCACACTCGCGCTTGATGTCGACGTCGATGTCGACGTCTGGAGGGTCCACTTTGACTTCTTCGATCAGGACGTCGATGGGAGCTCATAGCAGACTTACACAAACATTACTATGAGGTCTCACAGTGCGCGTGGACGCACAGGGTGACACACGAACCAATCGCAGAGCTCTACTCAACGCTGTGCGTTCGACTTCGCATAGCGTTGCTGCTTCACGGAGCTCATAGCAGACTTATTAACTCGAAATCGGAAAGTGAACAACACCGTATCGCCTTTGGCGAGCTGTCATTGCCTGTAGCGAGCTGTCATCAAGCTGTCATGCCTTTAGCGAGCTGTCATCGCCTTTCGCGAGCTGTCATCGTCTTTCGCGCGCTGTCATCGCCTTCCGCAACCTGTCACCGCCTTTCGTGAGCTGTTTCGCGAGCTGTCATCAACTTTCGCGAGCTGTCACCACCTTTTGCGAGCTGTCATGCCTTTCGCGCGCTGTCATTGCCTTTCGCGAGCTGTCACCGTCTTCCACGACCTGTCATCGCCATTCGCGAGCTGACATTGACTTTGGCGAGCTGTCATCGCCTTCTGCGAGCTGTCATCGCTTTTGGCGAGCTGTGGAAGGGAAGGGGGATTGTTCTGGACTCTTCCTGGGTTATATTATAATTGTTTAACTACCCACCTCTCGTCCTTGACGCTGTCGTCGTCGGCCGGCGCGTCGTCGTCACACTCGCGCTTGATGTCGACGTCGATGTCGACGTCTGGAGGGTCCACTTTGACTTCTTCGATCAGGACGTCGATGGGAGATCATAGCAGACTTACACCCGTATTCACAAACATTACTATGAGGCCTCACAGTGCGTGTGCACGCACAGGTTGACACACGAACCAATCGCAGAGCTCTATTCAACGCTGTGCGTTCGACTTCGCATAGAGTTGCTGCTTCACGGAGCTCATAGCAGACTTATTAAATCGAAATCGGAAAGGGATCAACACCGTATCGCCTTTGGCGAGCTGTCATTGCCTTTCGCGAGCTGTCATCGCCTTTCGCGAGCTGTCATTGCCTGTGGCGAGCTGTCATGGCCTTTGGCGAGCTGTTATCGCCTTTCGCGAGCTGTCATTGCCTGTGGCGAGCTGTCATCGCCTTTCGCGAGCTGTCATTGCCTGTGGCGAGCTGTCATCGCCTTTCGCGAGCTGTCATCGTGTTTTGCGAGCTGTCATCGCTTTTGGCGAGCTGTAGGAGGGAAAGGGGGGGTTGTTCTGGACTCTTTCTGGACGCCCATGGTGCTACGCCCTTTAGTAATAAGCCTATAATATTTTTTAACTACCCACCTCTCAAGCAAGAGAGGGGCAAGAGCCCCTGGGTACAGGGACTTGTGGAGGGGCAAATGTCCCTACCCTGCCCCCCTGGGTATTAAGTGATTTCCAGGGGGGCAAATGTCCCTCCCCTGTCCTTCCTGGGTCTCAAGCGAATACGAGGGTGGGCTAGTTGCCCTCTCCCTGCCCCCCTGGGTACAATGCGACTTGAAGAGGGACAACTCTGGCCCTCTTCTCCCCTCCTGGGTATGCCCATGGTGCTTCGTCCTTTAGTAATAATAAGCCTCAACTGACCACTCACCTCTCATCCTTGACTGTTGGTCCCTCCAACAGTCAAGGATGTGAGGTGGGTGAGCTTGCCAGCGCAAGCAGCTTGACAAGCTGTGGGAGGGAAGCGGGATTGTTCTGGAGTCTTCCTGGGTACGCCCATGGTGCTACGTTTCTTTAACTACCCACCTCTCGTCCTTGACGCTGTCATCGTCCGCCGGCGCGTCGTCGTCACACTCGCGCTTGATGTCGACGTCGATGTCGACGTCTGGAGGGTCCACTTTGACCTCCTCGATCAGGACGTCGATGGGAGCTCATAGCAGACTTACACCCGTATTCACAAACACTATGAGGTCTCACAGTGCGAGTCTCACACCTATTCATAGACGATACTTGAGTAGCGGAGTGACACACACGAACCAATCGCAGTTCTATCCAACGCTGTGCGTTCGACTTCGCATAGCATTTCTGCTTCACTTAAGCAAGCATAGTTTGTGAATAAGAGTGTTATCATTTATCAACTCTGTAAGGGACCAACACCGTATCGCCTTTCGCAAGCGCTACTGCCCCCCCCCCCCCCCCAATTTCCACGGGAGCGGGAATTAGCGGGAAAATCCTTTTGTATGAAAAATCTGAACCGCTTAAGTTAGACGCTTTAAATTTGGCATACAGGTACCTTAATAAACCTAAAGCTTAGTTACAACAGGATATTGCAAAATTCCCAAAGGAACGGGAATTAGCGGGAAAATCCTTTTGTATGAAAAATCTAAACCGCTTAAGTTAGACGCTTGAAATTTGGCATGCAGGTATCTTAGTAAATTTAAAGCTTAGTTATAACAGGATATTGCAAAATTTCCACGGGAACGGGAGTAAGCGGGAAAAAACATTTGTATGAAAAAATCTAAACCGCTTAAGTTAGACGCTTGAAATTTGGCATGCAGGTATCTTAGTAAACTTAAAGCTTAGTTACAACAGGATATTGCAAAATTCCCACGGGAACGGGAGTTCGCGGGAAAAAACATTTGTATGAAAAAATCTAAACCGCGTAAGATAGATGAAGGGGGTAAAACGGGATCCACGCGTACGAAGTCGCGGGCGGCCGCTAGTCTATACTAATATTATAAAGAGGAAAGATTTGTACCTATTTTTGTATGTTTGTAATGAATAGGCTCAAAAACCACTGAACGGATTTTGATGAAACTTTACAGTATTATTGTTCATAATCCAGAATAACATATAGGCTATAATTTATGACGATCTGTGACAAACGAAATTTCACGCGTGCGAAGCCGCGGGCGGAAAGCTAGTTTATTCATAAAATAATAGCTAGTGTATTGTTTTACGAATAAATAAATAAATTTATGAATAAAAATTTTGTCAATAAACAAACATAAAAAACTTACATACGTACGAGCAAAAGTATTAAATCACCCTTTTGTATTTTGTTCCGAATTCCGAGTTTGTTATTATCTGAAGAATTCAAGTATATCTATGGTTTGAAAATTATAAATAACTTGAAAAAATCGAACTGCCTAAGGCGGGAATTGAACCCACGACCTTCCGCTTGCCGGGCGATTAAATTCCCTCAATTCGTGGGTTCAATTCCCGCCTTAGGCAGTTCGATTTTTTCAAGTTATTTATAATTTTCAAATTAGTTTGAGATGCGACTCCAAACGCTAAAAATTTAATAACTATATCTATGGTATCAAGTAAAAGTTTTTAAACTGGTACCATTTTTATTTATTTAACCTTCATAGTCATTTAGTTCTAAAGATCACTCAAAACGAATAGACTGATTCCATACTTTAGCTCGCGCGTGTAGATATTGGAGATTTTTTTTTGTCTATCAAGTCAATAATTTACTAAATTATTCCACGTGCGTGACGTCACACCGTGCTACACTTTTTGCAACGTAGTGACTAGTGACGTCCAAGTCCCTATTTTTGATCATTATTTTTTTGGTCAATTTATCGAAAATTCTTGTTGATAATTTTTGTTCTTTTTTTTTTTCAGATATAACTACAAACACACACTGCCATCTCGCTTTCAAGTTTTACTTGTATTTTATAAATAAGGTTCTGGTTCGCCTCGATGTACTAAGCTTAGAGTGAGCTAATAGGCAATCGCATGCTATCTCTTTCACACCACTTAAAAGTCTTATCAAAATCGGTACAGCCGACCAGCAAGACTTATTTTGAGCTTCCTTTATTACTGTCCAAAAGGTAATTTTTTTTTAGTAATTTTTACCCAATTATGTATTTTAAAATATATTTTAGCTGTGGTTCTTAGAGATATCATGTGATTGAGTTGTGAAGCGCAGAAATCTAATTTGTATTTTGAAATCAATTCAATGTATTTTTAATTAAAACACCCGATTTACATTTTTTAAATTACTTTTTAAGTGTGCAATAAATAGCAAAATATGCAATTTCAAATGTAAAAAAATGAAAAAATATGTTGGATCGATATCAAAAACAAATGTAAAATCGACCCCGTAGTGTCTTGTATTCGCAAAAACTGTCTCTTAGCTGTGTGTATGATATTACAATATTATATTTATATGATGAACATTTGCATTTAAAATATGAAAACAGTTTATATTATTTAAAACATATTTTTGAAACAGTGAATATTTTTTGCGCCGCTACTAATTTATTATAAAAAATATTTGACAAATATTTTTAATATTAGATGCATTAGCCTGTTCTTTGCAAAAACCTAAAACAGACCACTAGCGACATCTAGTGAACATATTTTTATTTACATTTCTTAATTTTTCGCTTTTAATATTAGCCAATACATTTGGTTGAGAGCGTATTTACAACGCTGTGTGTGCGTACACGTACATATATTTTGCACTACTTATTATTTACCTACTTTAATTTTATTAAAAGTCTTTGTATTGAAATGTCTTTTCGTATGGTTTTTGGTGTGAAATGAATTCTATTGCTTGATTGTTCACTAAGCCTAAAACTAAATTAGTTATTTTCTGCTTAGAGACTAAAAAGACGAAAAAGGAAAAACTAAAAATGAAAAATCAGTTCAAGTTTTAGTTTTGGAGAAAACTAAATCTTATATCAAGTTAATGAAACTAAAATTAGTTTAGTGTCCACTAGATTTAGTTTAGTGGTGATCCACTAAATTTATTTTAGTGTTCACTAAATGTTAACTGTAATACCGTAATTAAAATAAATATTACTGCAATATTATTTTATTTTTGGTACAGAATATGTACAGTCACGGAATGAAAAGGTTCGTCAGTTTTCAAATTGATTCCTTCAACGAATCGCGAGCACATATTACCTTTTGAAACTATGTTATAGAATAATCTCGAGTTAGAGAAAATAATCTTTAACTGTTCGTCAGTAAAGTTCAAAATTATTCAGATCAAAGTTGTGTGACGATTTATCTTGTCAAGACGATTAGATTGTAAACTAAAACCTTCTTGTTGGTTCAACCTGCCATTATTGTTTCTATTAAATAAAAAAAAAAACTATTGTCAATAAAATTGGTCAATGTCATCATTGCATTGCACTGATGGGATAGAAAAATAAACAAGCAAAACCTTATTCGTTAGCAAACGTCACATTTATTTTAATGTTAGCAGCACTGTTTCTTGCACTGTTATGTTGGCAGGTTTGATTCTTACAGTACCTAGTGCAAGCGAAAACCGACACTAAGGTGACGAACCTTTTCATTCCGCGACTGTACATCTGTCTTTTTATTATTCTAAGAGAGAAAGAAATATACTTTTTTAGTTGTGGTGAACATCAATATTGATAATCGTACAAATATAATAATGTAATACAAAAATTACCCACCTATTTCGGTAAATGGGTAGCTACGGTTTCATAGATGGCGCTTGAATCGCCACAGCGTAGGTGTTAGTGCTATGAAAATAGTTAAGATTTGCAGAAATTAATTTATTTCGTTGAAATGAGTGGAAAAGGCGATTTTTTTAAACACGCGACTTGCCATGGTCTGTCTTATGTGGAATTGTATTTTTTTACACAAATACCTACTAATTTTTAATTTTAGTTCACATGCTGTTAAGTGGGGTTTTGATGAGAAATGTTGGGACAGTACATTTTTTTAATAAATTAGCATTAAAATGACTTGACAATAATTTTACACTGTGTCGTTCCATAAAACTAAATTTCAGCTTCGAATTAATCCAAAAAATCTTCATTTCTTTTTTTCTCATTTTTTTAATGTCACAAAATAAGTCTTAAGCAATTTACTAACATAAGAAGGTTATTTTCACCTCGCCTTTGGAAGTACAATGAAAATTTCTCATCAGAATCCCTAAGTATGGCCTTTTGGTGCATTCTTTAGTGTTACTGGCATGAAATGCTTCTTCTACGGGCCGAGACCATTTTACAAGGCCCTATCGCCATTTGTGCTTTTAAAAATATTAAGAAAGGTCGATCACACGATTTCGTCGGTATTTTTTTCATTTTTTCCATTTTTTTAGCGTAAAAAAATCGAAAAACACTTAATGATATTAACGTTTTCAGTATTACACGAAAACTTATGATTTTTACATATATTTTTATTTCTTACCCGATGTAATATCGTGTGACCGACTGTATACATATAATTATTAAATGATAAACAAAATATAATATATGTTAGCACTCTATGTAAGGTTAAGATTCATTCGGCTAGCCTACGTTTGTAGATTTTTTAACTTATTTCATTTTTTGGTTTTTATTCGGCAACTAAATTGATTTTTATGGGCGAAATGTAAAAAAAATGTAAATCAAATGAAGAAAAAATGATCAGAGACATGACGCCCAGCTTAATCAGAGGTTGTTGTGTAGGGTCCATTTTTATTTGTAATTTAAACGTATATTTTCTTTTATTTTTTTAGCTCCGGGCCCTACAATCAATTTGACATTACCTAGAAATAGTCTAGAGTTGTTAAAATGACAAGTTGATTTTTATTAATGTGTTAGTACGGGGTGTAGCTTAAAAAAAACTGTTTTTGTCATGAATTCTATACTGTATTCCAAGATTCTTATGATCTTTAGGTAATAAATACAGCAGCAAATAACGCTACACATTTTTGTTCAAAAATTACAACTAATTAAGATGCTACAGTGCATAGTTTGATTTGCTGCTGTGCTCGTAAATTGAGGATAAGATTTTTATCGTGTATAATTTTTTTATAAACGTAAGTTTAAATTTTTCGCAAAAATATTAATTTTAAAGTTTTCTTTAGTACTGGTAACTTTATTCTACAATCGATTGTTTTAAAAGCATGCATAGATTAAATAAAATAAATATATAATGTTATTATTTATTAAAATATGCATGCGTTGTATATTATACGTACGTCCGTACGTAGTTAAGTTTTTGTAACAGAATGTTTTATTATATAGTAAATGATTTAAGCGCCCCGTATTTCGAGAATTTATTTTTAAGATCCTATTTGTAATCTTTAAAATTATGACACCGGCATTTTTGCTATATATGTATTTGTAATTGAATAAAAATTATTAGTTTTAATTGTTGACTTTTCTTTAAAATCCTAGTATTTTACCTATATTCTTTTTTACGAAAACTATTTGATATATTAATTGATTATAAAGCAAACCAACCAAAAACAAAAAATTTAAATCTCCATTTATTATTGGAAAACAAATTGAGAAATGAAATAAAATAAATTGAGGTATTGTGACATCATCAATCAATTGACTTACTTTTGAAACTGTCAAAATCAGTTTGTATGAAAATACAAGCACNTAGTTATAAATAAAAAAGGATTTGATTTGACTCCACAGTTCACGCATGAAATGCGTTTCCTATTTCTATTCTTAGTTACAATTTTATTTATTAGGACATACAATTAAATAAAAAAAAAACATAAAAACTTAAAATTACTTAGTTTAACTAAACTTTAAAAATAACTAACCTTAATAAGGATGACTAAAAGAAGGGGACGGATATATGGCGGCGCCACTAGTTTCCGCAGTGACTTGCTAGATGTCGCTATTCGTCAGTTGTCAGTTTTCGAACGACCACCGGCGGGGGTGATGGTGGTGATCGCTCCGCAAAATTATTAAATTCACGTGATATTTTGTAGTATTGATGGTTTAAATTGACTTGTGTGCTTTGTATAGTGTACTGTGAGAAATGTGTGCTACGTATGCGTCTACATCTCCATCTGCAGTCTCGAGGAGTTAAAGGTACGTGCATCACTTTTACTTCCCCCAAGCTGTTTACTTATTTTTAAAACGACGACTAATCGCGCGTCGATGTAGCTGTTTTGATCTAAGGAATTGCAGAATTGAATCTGGCACAATGCTAAGTAGGTGCTTTTTAGGGGGTAGGACAAAAAATAAATTTTCTCTTACTAAAATGTGCCATAAAATTATTGCTCAATCTAAAACCCGAACGAGCCAACTGCGCAACTCGCGAGAATGCGACTCCCGCACACCACGCATTCGCCCCTACCGTACCAGTGTCGATGTGACGTCACGGCAGCCAGATGCGCAGTTAACTTCACCGGGTTGTAAATAACTCAAATGTCAACTAAAGGACGGTCGCCGAGCACACTCACTGCGGCCACCCGTCGCACAGTCGCGACAGAAATATAATAGCGCGAGCGATAAGGATGGGTAGCTTGGGGTCATTGGACGAAATTCTACGCGCTCGGCGNACAAGCACATGACGTCATTATTTTAATTATCGTTAATTTTAGAGTTAATTGAGTAAAATCAGATTGAATGTTCTTTAATATATTATAAATAAAAAAGGATTTGATTTGACTCCACAGTTCACGCATAAAATGCGTTTCCTATTTCTATTCTTAGTTACAATTTTATTTATTAGGACATACAATTAAATTAAATAAAACATAAAAATTTAAAATTACTTAAACTTTAAAAATAACTATCCATAATAAGGATGACTAAAAGAAGTGGACGGGATATATGGCGGCGCCACTAGTTTCCGCAGTGACTTGCTAGATGTCGCTGTTCGTCAATTGTCAGTTTTCGAACGACCACCGCCGGGGCGGGGGTGATGGTGGTGATCGCTCCGCAAAATTATTAAATTCACGTGATATTTTGTAGTATTAATGGTTTAAATTGACTTGTGTGCTTTGTATAGTGTACTGTGAGAAATGTGTGCTACGTATGCGCGTATGCGTCTACAGGTCCATCTGCACTCTCGAGTAGCTAAAGGTACGTGTGCAATTCTTTCCTTTTTACATTACACACCAAACTGCTTCCTATTTTTTTTTATATTACGACTAAGTATACCGCGCATTCACGTAATTTTGCAGAATTAAATCTGTCACAATTGCTTAGCAAGTGGTGTTTTTTGTGGGGTAGGACAAAAAATAAATTCATTTTTGCTAAAATTGTGCCATAAAATTATTTCTCAATCTACAACCCGGCCGAGCTAACTGCGCATCTCGTTGGAATGCACTCACCTGCACACACCTCCACGCATTCGCCCCTACCGTACCAGTGTCGATGTGACGTCACGGCAGCCAGATGCGCAGTTAACTTCACCCGGTTGTAAATAACTCAAATGTCAACTAAAGTACGGTCGCCGAGCACACTCACTGCGGCCACCCGTCGCACAGTCGCGACAGAAATATAATAAAGCGAGCGAAAAGGTGAGCTTGGGGTTATTGGACGAAATTCTACGTGCTCGGCGACCGGACTTTTTACAAAATCAAACGCCAACTACATCACAAACTTTTATTGCCTCAAAAAGTTTGACAGACCAAATCACTTCTTGTAAACGCACAAAAATCTGAACAAATGCTTGATCAAGTGACAACAATCGGAACCTAGACACCAGGATAGTTCCAACAATTGGGAGAACAACTCGCAGATTCTGGTCTCTGTCGGTTTTTCGTTCAAACAAGAGCATATAAGCTTGCAGGCTTCTTTTATGTAGTCTGCTAACACACAACAACATGCACAGCAGTTAACGCTCAAGGATTTCTTGATGGTGTCCAGCGATGGGTTCTTTTTGGTCTTGCATTTGGAGCCCTTTTTCTTCTTAGGCTTCGGGCAGCCGTCCATACAGCAGGAGGAATTCTTGGCTCGGCATCGCACAGTTGATTCGTCTCGGTGGACCTGCAGTGTTAGCTANATTAGTTAAATAAGTATCCTTGGATATTTTACCAATGGCTGCCAATGGCCGATGGGGTAGCAAGGTTCTGGAGGCCATTTATCGGAAAGCGCAGGGTCCTACACCCTCAAGGAGGACCGACGACCATCCGGGCGATGTGGAAATCATTGGGGGAGGCCTATGTTCAACAGTGGCTGAAACGATGATGATGATGGATATTATACAGTCCGCTAATGTAAGTTTATGGTCTCGTACATCACTTGCTTAGTTTTTCGGTTTTAGTTGGACCTAGGTGCATATTATTTAGTCCCTGAAGGGATAGGATGTCAATTTGTGAGGTCATCATCATCAACAAGTCATATTTTGTCTCCATTGCAGTAGCATAACCTTTTCTAACTACCCGTTTCAGACAAAGGACGTCCACTGCGGGACAAAGCCCTCCGATAATATGCGCTATTTTACCCTGCTTACATTTTTGTAGAATATAATAGGACTTCACATTAGGAATCATGAAAAATGGCTGTGCAAAAGGTCCCAGTTCGATCCCCGCATAGGGGCAGGCCTATGTCCATATTGTCCAGCAGTGGACTATTTTATGCTGTCATAGACAGTACCCAACAGCAGTGAATCCTATTGTCTGATGATGAACTTGTGAAATGCTGTGAATCTTCTTCTCAGCACCAGCCAATATGTAGTCCCGAAGTGGTGATAGGGCATGCTATTATTTGGGACGTTTTTAAGCGCCCTGGAAAGGACCCAAGTTTGATGACAACATTCTTGCGTCAGCTTGAATTTCCATCTGTCACGGACAGTGTGGACGACCTACATTGGGACTCACCTTTACTCTATAAGTTTCAGCAGTGTGGTCCATACTGCTGCTTCAACTCTTCGTTCGTTGAATCATTTCAATTATTAACCATTCATTTGGATTCTTTCTAAAAATTTTGTGAAATAAAACAAGATTTTTAACACAAAAATTTTGATGATTGCCAATCCTCTGTCAAATGTCCTGTCAATTTGTTCTTTTCATTTCTTTACCAAAAAGGATTTGAAGGAAGCAGTATGAAACTCATACTTCTTAGGTTACACAGAAATACAGGGTGTTTTTCGTGAATAAATCAATATTTTCGATTTTTTTTAATAAATCGGCAAAATAGCATTGATCCTAATATTCCTAATAAATGTTATCAAAGAAAAATGAAAATTACAGTATAAGCACTTGAGTTGGCGCCCCTGGCGAATGGCAAGACCGTGGCGCCAACTGACGGAGACACGTAAAATGCCCCCTTATGGGCTTACCTTTTTTATTATTATTTTTGATGTTCATAAGGGCCAAAATGAATAAAATATTTTTAATTTTGATTAAATACTAGCTGACCCGGCGAACTTCGTACCGCCTTAGCGTAGAGATTTTCTTAATATTTTTTTCCGTAAGAACCATCCTTGGACTTCCACAAACATTTAAAAAAAAGAATTATCGAAATCGGTTCAGCCGTTCACACGTGATGCCGTGACAACGCGAAACGGGTTTCATTTTTATATATATAGATAAGTCCTAACAGCTTCAGCGCTCACTCACCAGTGGGGGTCACCACTATCATAGCCACAAGCATTTATTGACCAATTACAACGAACCGTCCCATCAGTGACATTAACAGTGGGGCGCCACCGTCAATACCGGATCGCTGGTTCCGATTTGGAACCACTAAAGTCCGGTCGCCGAGCACGTAGAATTTCGTCCAATGACCCCAAGCTACCCATTCTTATCGCTCGCATAAGTATAATAATTATATTGCTGTTGCGACTTTGCGACGGGCGGCCGCTGTTAGTGTGTGAGCAAAATTCTACGTGCTCGGCGACCGGACTTTAGTATAGTTTTTATTTAGTTTAATTCAAATATTGAAATCCTCTTTAAGTATTAACTTTAGTGTAAATAAATGAATGAAATTAAACTAACGAATAAAACTTAATCATTTATTTGCTTTTTACAAATAATCAACAACCTGAAAATATACACCATATTATACCAACATATTGCTAAATACATAATTAACTTAAACTTAATCGTGTAAAAACATTGGTAAAACATTAAAAACATACGTATAGCGCAAAACTCAGCGGTAGTATAACATTTTGTGAGGGTGTTTTTGTAACGTCAAAACGTCAGCAAGATTTCAGATGTGCTGTTCTTTAATACAGAACAAGGCAGGTATTTGACCGCAATCGCACCTGGTGTTAAGTGAGATGCAGTCTAGGATGGTACACAATAATATCTGCCCTGTAAGTGCCTATTCACTCTCGCCTTGAAAATGCCCGAAGACAGCAGCAGGCAGCGATTTCCAGTCCCTAGCTGTTCGCATTATAAAAGAGTTAGCGAAACGCTTAGTGCGAGTTAAATCACAGCTTCATAGAAACCTCAACAGTCAGCGTCAAATAGTTTGTGACACCCAAAGTGGCCAAAACCTGTATGGTTTGCGTGCGACACCTGTATTCTGTATATCGACAGGTACATTTACATATGTTTGAAATAATTAAAAAACTTAGCATTCTAGAGATCAACTCAGATATTCTCAAACTTAACTAATTAAGCGACCTAACACCCTGTATAAAAATGCTTGTGAAATACACCATATTATACTAGAAGATATATCTGCCGTTATATATTACAAATGATGCCGTGTGACGTCAGACTAGGCTTTTGGCGCCAAATGATTATGCGCAGAATTTAATTTGATAATTTGTATAATTTTTTGACTTATAATTTTATTGTAATCGATGTGGTGGGTGACTAAACATGTATGCGCTTTGGGTTTTCTGTAAGCTTATTATTATTGCTCATTAAATAAATTAAAAAAAAAACAGTTGGCGCCACTAATAAATAACACTGGCGATTATAAGTTCACCAATTGGCGCCAATGGCAATTATGCGTTCATCAGTTGGCGCCACTGACAACTATGTCTTCCTTCACCAATTGTCGCCACTGACTACTCTATGCGCTCACCAATTGCCGCCAATGTCTCGGCCACCAGCGAGTGACAAGACCTTACTCGATCGTGGCGCCAATTGGTGAATAATTGACGTTATAGATCGATTACGTTCAATAGTGTTTTGGATTATAATATTTGACAATCGATTAGTGGTGTTAAAACAAATAGAAATTGAGCATTTTTTCAAACGATATTCTGTATACTGTCGTCTAACATCACAAGAAATATATCTCCTAGCTAACAGCAACGCCAAAACCACCAAAAACTGTAAAATTATTTTCAATAAAAAAGCATCACCTTAACTTTAATCGCAACTATAACTTCAACCGGTGTTTTTGCATGAAGTTTGACAAACTTGACGTTTGTTATATTTAAAGTACAACCGGATTAAGCTAACTGCGCACCTCGCTGGAATGCGACATTCCCTCGCACACTGTGACGTCATAAAAACTAAAAAAAACTAAAGCCCGGTCTGTGAGCACGTAGAATTTTGTCCAATGACCCCAAGCTACCCATCATTATCGCTCGCGCGTAATTATATTGCTGTTGCGACTGTGCGACGGGCGCCCGCAGTGAGTGTGCGAGCGCGACAGCAACATAATTACGGGCGAGCGATAAGGATGGGTAGCTTGGGGTCATTGGACAAAATTCTACGTGCTCACAGACCAGACTATAATTTATTTATGCAAATAGGCTTGAAAATAACACTTTTACACGTCCCAGTGTTAACCCTACCACTGCTTCAGGACAATAAATGGGCCAGTGCTGAGAAGAAGGCACGTCATGGCCGCAAGGTGTGCAGTTAAAGCTCATAGCAGACTTATCAACTCGGAAAAGTCTCACCGTATCGCCTTTCGCGCGCTGTCAACATTACTATGAGGTCTCACAGTGCGCGTGGACGCACAGGGTGACACGAACCAATCACAAAGCTCTTTCAACGTTGTGCGTTCGATTTGCTGCTTCACTTAAGCAAGCATCGTTTGTGAATACAGTAAGTTACGGTGCGGATAAGTATGCGTTGCAGTATGGAGTTTCATACAAAGAATATTGACCGCCTCGAGTCGATACGGTTACGATCCGTTTCCGGGTTGATAAGTGTGCTACGACCTTAACTCGACCGCGTTATAAGATGGTGCACGCCATGTTATTTTATTAATATACTATTAAAATTGTGATACAAGAAAATTTTGTGATGTATTTTAAAAATGACTGAGAAAAATCCTAAAAAAATTTAAGTCTCAATAGAAAAATATACAAAAAACCATTAATATCTAATATTAGTTCGGGAACAATTTAAAAATTCGCTAAAACTAAACTTAACATTATAAAACTAAAGACTTCTAATTATAATAATAATATTTACAAATTATTTAAACTATTTACAATATTTATTTATTTAGAAATATGTAAACAAAGGCAAGATCCGATACATTACTAATTTTAATGAGAAATACAAAAATAATAATATTTATACACAACACTGGTAAGTAACAAGAATACAAATATTGAAAAATCACTGAGGTATAAAAAATCTTAGTGTTGCACGTATAATCGATATTTGAAATGTCGATTTTTCGATTTTAATTCAAATTACTCGTACTAGTTTTTTAAGCTCTTGGCCTGTATCTCACCTGATGGTAAGTGACGATCAGGCCGAAGGTGGAAGCGAGCTTCACCCGGAATCCTCAACCACGGAGGAACTGACTATCTTACCTCTAACTGCCGGAACACAAGAATGCTGTTAACATTGTTGTTATGGCGACAGACTTAGGTAAGATGGTGGTAGCTTGCCAGGCGGACTTAGAACAAGCCCTATACAGGGTGGTAGGTAAATGGGTTTATAAGCCGACACTAGCCCAAGTTAACATGTGTAAACCCATTTACCTAACACCCTGTATAGATCGTTTCATCCACTCGGACGCGCCCTAGTAATGTTTGGTCTCGGTCGCGCGGGGTGTCCAAAAGATAAGGAGACATGTAAAGTGCCCCATAAGGGCTACCTTTTCTTTTTTTATTATTTACATTTGGACGTTCATAAGTGCCACTTGTGGTCTAAACTGAATAAATGATTTTGATTTTTGCGGGGAGTGTGGTCCGAGCAATCCGTAAGGCATTATTGTAGTGTGCGTGTGCACTCATGGATCATTTAGCGTGTACCGATAACACTCAAACATTAGCGGAAGAATGGTGGGGCGCGTCTTCGTGGATGAAACGATCTATACCACCAACCAAACAGAATTTTTTGCTACACTGGGAATCGAACCGAGACCTCTAAGCTGTAGAAAATGCAATACTAAGCTTTAAGTGCAACAAACAACGTTCAATATTAGTGCACTTTAAAATCTAAAATTGAATGCATTTCTTATGGAATTCATCTGTAACTGTATCTAAAGCTGTAGCGCTAACTCAGTCGGGAGGGAGTTTTTATGACGTCATACAAATCAAATCAAATCAAAAATATTTATTCAGTTTAGACCACAAGTGGCACTTATGAACGTCAATAGAAAATAATAAAAAAAGAAAAGGTAGCCCTTATGGGGCACTTTACATGTCTCCTTATCTTTTGGGCCCTACCAGCGCTTCGAGACAAACATACGTCAGCGAGACTTCAGGATTTTATATGCCCTATCAAGTCATAATTATAGTCACGCGATTCTGAAACGTCAAGTGGCAAAAATCTAAAACTAACATCCCAGTATTGACAGTAACGCCCTCCTGTAAATGTCAGAATTATATGGTGGTCCAACGTGGCAAAAATCGGAACTAATAATCCAGTATACAGGGTGGAATTTTTTTAATGCCACCTAGAGGAAAAAATCTTCATATTTTAGATAGAAAAAATGAGTCAAAGAAAACATTCTTTTATTTTTGAAAAGAAATAGAATAGCATTCAAAGACTTTCTAAAATTTTTCGAAAATTCACCACCATACCATACAATTTTCTGTAAAATTAAAATAATTTAAGATTTCAGGTTTTCCTTCATTTGATTAATCAAGTTTGTTAGAGAGATTTTGTCCTTATACATAACCCTAACGATCGATGCAATAAAAATACAGGGTGTAATTTTTAACAGAGCTTAGGAATCTTTGTTGAATGCAGTTCTATTTCTTTAAAAAAATATAGGAATGTTTTCTTGGGGAAAAAAATTCTATCTACAATATTAAGTCTTACTTTCCCTCCAGATGGCATTACAAAATTCCACCCTGTATATGTCAATGTCACCCCTCCCGTGCCGCTCCCATACCTCAGGCACTGACTGAGTTAAGCGCTAAAAAATTTTGCTGCGACAAATTTAACTAAACTTGCGACTTAGTCGCACGCTTCTGCGACTTAGTCGCAAGTCTATGACTGAGTCAAGCGCAAAAAATTTTGCTGTAACAAATTTCACTAAACTTGCGACTTAGTCGCACGTTTCTGCGACTTAGTCGCACGCTTTTGCGACTTAGTCGCAAGTCTACATGCTAGATTGGCTCATCATCGACATAGAGCCAACACTATAGTTCTTTTCAAGCCTAAAATTATAATCTTGGTTCCCATGTATCGTCCGTACATGAATTCGCAAATAACTGGGTCTCGTGAAAAATTTGTAACAAATATGACACTGGTATTTCTTGAGACCGGTATGCGTCTCAAGATGCCTCTTGAGTTTGCCTTTAGTTATAAATCCTTTCCCACATTGCTGACATATAAATGGTTTTTCCTTCGTATGAGTAAAACTGTGCAATTTCAAATAATAATGCAGTTTAAAACTCTTATTACATACTTGGCAGACATGTTTTTTCTCTTCAGGTTTGGTTATATCTTCTAAAGCTATTCTAGAGCCGTGGCCTTTCAGATGTTCTTCTAAATAATAGAAATGTTGAAAAACTTCGCCACAAATGTTGCAAACGCGCGATCGCTCGTCTGAAGGTATCAGATCCGTTAGATTTGCACTACCGTCTGTTTGCTTGGGTATTTTTCGAGCGTTTTGGAGCACCATTGCTAGGATTTCGTTGCGGTTTTCTTCCATTATGCTGAAAATTGAAAATAATATGTCATTATTATTCAAATCTAAATACATATAACTCAAAGGTGACTGACTGACATAGTGATCTATCAACGCACAGCCCAAACCACTGGACGGATCGGGTTGAAATTGGGAATGAAAGTAGATGTTATGACGTAGGCATCCGCTAAGAACGGATTTTATGAAACTCCACCCCTAAGGGGATAAAACGGGATCCACGCGTACGAAGTCGCGGGCGGCCGCTAGTTATTAAAATAATATGTTACGAGTGTTCTTTACATTGACACTTACGCCCGTATTCACAAACATAACTATGAGGTCTCACAGTGCGCGTGGACGCACAGGGTGACACACGAACCAATCAGAGAGCTCTATTCAACGCTGTGCGTTGGATTTGCTGCTTGACTTAAGCAAGCATCGTTTGTGAATACGAGTGTAATAATTTCCAAATCAAGATAAAACATTATGCCAAAATGTTAGTGTCATCAATCAAGTGACAAAGATAACAGTTCCAAAATACTACACTGGTCATCACAAAAATCGACCCTCCCGCGACAAGCACTTTCAAACGTATGCATCCCCACTTCCCACTAATATTGGCACCATTTAAAAGCCTAGTTCTAAACTTCATTTCATTAAAGGAAAGGTTTTTCCCCCTAAAATGTGTCTGTAGAAGAATCCAGAGTCACTTCTTCAAAAAATAGGTAGTTACGCTTGAGCCAACTTTTATGGCTATAAAACTGTTAAGTTGGGATTAATCGCTATCAATCTGTTAAAGAGGTGTGGGATATGATGCTCAACCACAATAAGGAAGCTAGATTTTAGTGCTTCCTTCCAAGCGGGTGTTATGCTCGGGGACCAAGGTCCAATTTACACCATCTTGGTTTGCCTATATATACTTGGCAGGATATAAAACTCCGTCACCGCGATGCAGGTTTGTATGAGCGGCGGAGTGTGCCATAGTGAAGTAGTAACAGCGCCATCTGTTGTTGGTCACTAGTTTTGTAGTGGCGTCGCCACAGAGGACACGTGAGATCATTATTTGGTTTTATAACCATAAAAATTGGTCTAATTGATCCCAGAGGTGAGCCCAAAGTGAGGTCTTTTTTCAAGTCACATTTATTGTATACGAGTATAATGTTAATCGTTTATTAAGAAATTAAACGTTTATCTTTAAGGATATTTATTGGGCTTTCAAATAACACCAATATTGTTGGGGCACCATGATTGTGTCAGTAGAAACGAGTTTTCCTGTAAAACGTAAGTGGGCCGATTTTTGTGATGACCAGTATAGTTCCAAAATACTCACAGCCCCTCTTTCTGGTGCGTCGCCAGATGCATTTGGACGTGGTATTTCGTGTTGAACATGTGAGCGCAAACTGGACATTCGTACCTGTGACAAAAACAGTGATTTTTATAATTACATAATAATAAAACTTATAAAACTAAATTTTTTGCAAGTAGGCTTTTAAAAAGCACTTTCACACGTCCCAGTATTAACCCTACCACTGCTTCGGGACAATAAATGGGCCAGTGCTGAGAAAGCAGCGCAAGAAACTCAGTCACTTATATAATATTCAATTATTCACATACACTCGGCATCAAATAAATCGCACCTCCCGCAACAAGCACTTCTCAAACGTATGCATCCCCGCTTCCCACCAACATTGGTTCTTTTGAAAGCCTAGTTCTAAGCTTAATTTCATTAAAGGAAAGGTTTTTACCCCAAAAATGTGTTTTAGAAGGATCCAGAGTCACTTTTTCAAAAAATAGGTAATTACGCTTGAGCCAATTTTTATGGCTATAAAACTGTTAAATTGGGATTAATCGCTATCCATCTGTTAAAAAGGACACGTAAGATGATTATTTGGTTTTATAACCACAAAAATTGGTCTGATTGTTCCCAGAGGTGAGCCCCAAGTGAGGCCTTTTTAAGTCACATTTATGGTACCTGTTAAGTGTTTATAAAAAAATTAATTGTGTTTTTCTTTAAGTTTATTTATTGGGCTTTCAAATAACACCAATATTGTTGGGGCACCATGATTGTGTCAGAAGAAAATCTTTAAAGTTCGCGTCGCGGAAGGTGCGATTTATTTGATGTTGAGTATATTTCTCCCTTAGTCATCTATTACGATATCCAGGGGTGGTCACATACTAGTCTTTTGGAATGACACTCCTCCCAAACCCGTCTGGCTAAGCGTAGGCCAAATCCTCCATTTACCTCTGGTCAAATTATTGTCTACCCACAAAGTGGACTGACGCCTGATAAAGGTAGCAGGAAGCGCTGGACGCAGGCCGCTACCAATCGATCAACGTGGAAAGCATTGCGCTAGGCCTATGTTCAGCAGTGGACGTCCTATGGCTGAAATGATGATGATGACTACGCAAGCAATGTGTTCCGTTTTTGGGCATATTGCTGCGACACCGGCCACGCCCCCTTTTCAAATCTCCCTTTAGTTTCTGTGATCTGTGAATGTATCTCACCTAAGCACGCTTTTTTCAGCTCTATGGCTGACAATATGTCGTTGTAACTTGCAGGACGCGTTGAATAACTTGGAGTGAACCACAAAGTTAATATACCTAGCGGAATAGAGCAACAAAGAACTGAGCGAGCGAGATGTCACTAGCAGCAACACTGTGATAAAAAGAGATGCGTGACGCCGTCGCCGTCACGTCAAACAGAACCGTTTTTTGCAATAATTTGACAGTTCAGAGGCACGCAGTGGCACACTGAAAATTTTACGTGAGTGAAATCGTGCATGTTTATGTGAAAAGTGCTTCAGAAACGTGGTGACTGGTTCAGTGATTGGTTTATTGTACAAAATAGTGAAAAATCCTGACACTGACACACAAGTGTCATCCAAAATTGGTTTCGTTTGACAGCTCGTGGTTGTTGCTTTATGGAACGATGGCTCTATAGCCCTATTTACTCGACATATTATGTATTTATTTAATAATAATGTAATTCACTAACACACTCACTGCGGGCGCCCGTCGCACAGCCGCAACAGCAATATAATTACGCGCGAGCGATAAGGATGGGTAGGTTGGGGTCATTGGACGAAATTGTATCTGCTCGGCGACCGGACTTTAGTCATATGGTTTGACCTTCACAGGTTGGGTTATTGGCGGTCAAGCTGTAGATCCTGGCTACACAAGAGGTGGGAATAGTCCCGAAACTGACGTCAGTAACTCACCTAAGCACGAATTTGTCAGCTCTATGGCTGACGATATGTCGTTGCAACTTGCACGGCGCGTTGAAGGACTTGGAGCACACGTTGCAGATGTAATCCTTGTCTGGCTTATGGTGCTTGCGGTGGTACACCTGTGGATCAAAAATCAAAATCAAAATCAAAAAAATATTTATTCAGTTTAGACCACAAGTGGCACTTATGAACGTCAATAGAAAATAATAAAAAAAGAAAAAGGTAGCCCTTATACTATTAGTACCTTACTACAAGTACCTTATATTAGCCCGGATACAAAGAGGTTTTTTAAAAGGAAGAAAAGACCCACATTCTTATACGAGTAGGTGTTCACATACATCGTTATGTTCTTATACGAACAGTAAACCAACTGGATAAGTTGTTAAAATTTTTAGCGGTAAGTCGCATCTCAAAATTAATTTTCAATTTCTTGAAAAAATTTAATTGCCTATGGCGGAATGGACCCTAAGACATTGGGAGAAGTTCCGCCTTTTTTCACGTGATAAAAATACTAGCTCCAGGCTCGTGACCAAATATAACCAGCTTCAAAATACTAAGTACCAACCATAGTCTCTTGTAGCTCTTCCCGCATTTTTTAAATAGCAAGAATAAAATACTAGTTCCAGTCATGTGATATAAATACTAGTTACCAGTCACGTGATAAAAATACTAGCTCCAGACACCTTATAATAATACTAGCTCCAGTCACGTGATAAAAATACTAGTTCCTAATACTGACCATGGTCTCTTTCTTCTTGTATCCCTTGCCGCATATCGTGCATAGGTAGGGCCTCGGTCCGCTGTGTGTGGCTTCGTGCTCCCGGAGCGTCGGTTCATCAGGCATCGTCTCCAGGCAGAAGTTGCATTTCATTACTAGATCCTCACCGTCGTGGCATTTTTTGTGGACCTGTTACAATAAGATAGATAGAACACACATTATTGAACAGTGATATTGTGTTCATTAAACATTGAATTCAAAAGGAATGATGGTCGTATTGGTCGTGGGTTTGATGCTCAATAAATGCTAATATTTGTGTGTATACAGTGTGAGTCACGATAAAGTGCACATATTAAATTAGGTAAAACTAGACCTATTTTTTCCACAAAAAAGTGGTCAAAAATTGTTTAAGATTTAAAAAAAAATGTTTTTTTTTCTTCCAACTACTTATTGTAAAGAAAACGTAATAACTTTAAAACTAAGAGGTATATCCTGATAAAATAAAACAGTAATAATGCTAAATAACAGACGATACTAAAAAAATACATAAAATACTCAGAAAATACCAACAAACAATAAAAAATGATACTTAAAAAAAACTACTTTTCGTGTAAACTAAAAATTCGTGTTTTTTTTGGTTATTTGATAAATTTCTCCAAAAAATGCCCCCATAACAGGTGGTTTTTATTACTTTGTATTATTCTCTATCGTATTACCTATTTGTAAAACCAACAATCGCATGTCTCTATCCCTATCACATTTGCTATGATCACCTAATTTCAAATGTACACTTTATTGTGACTCACACTGTATTTTTACATATTATACATAGAACACCTTTCTGTGAATAATAATATTATGTGCGTTACAATGTGTGAATGTGCTAATAAATGAATGTAATTAATGATTACATGCAACTTATATTTCACATATTGACTATAGTCTGGTCTGCGAGCACGTAGAATTTTGTCCAATGACCCCAAGCTACCCATCCTTATCGCTCGCGCGTAATTATATTGCTGTCGCGACTGTGCGACGGGCGCCCGCAGTGAGTGTGCGAGAGGATGGCAATATAATTACGCGCGAGCGATAAGGATGGGTAGCTTGGGGTCATTGGACGAAATTCTATGTGCTCGGCGACTGGACTTTAGACCTATAGTGCTATAGAAGTATAGATATCAGACAAATTACCTGCAAAGTCTCCAAATGCAGGAACCGTTTATGACAGAACTCGCACGCGTGCGGCCGTTTCTTATACTTCTTCTGCTTTTCGCCCGGACCTTGCTTCTTGTTGAATTTCGCTTTGGCCTTCTTTATTAGACTTCTGAAAATAAATAACTAGTTTAAAACTTGCTGATAGGTTATCAGGAACTTATCTGACAGATAAATTCCTGACAAGTCAAAATTGATGATTTCTAAGTTACTATGTAATGCAATCGCTTTGGTTTCAACTTGCTGATAGGTTATTAGGAACTTATCTGGCAGATAAATATAAGTGCCAAAATTGACGATTTGTAATATAAACTATGTAGATGCAAATCGCTTTAGTTACAACTTGCTGATAGGTTATCAGGAGCTTATCTGTCAGATAAATATAAGGGCCAGAATTAACTGTAAGTATAAACTAATGCAAATAGCTTTAGGGCTGATTTTTCTATCGTCGGACATATTTTTAATTTTTTAATATACTAAAACTGTCAATGTACCAAACTTATTCTTCAGTTAAAAGTTATCCGACGATTGAAAAATCAGCCTTTAGATTAGAGTTTCTACTTGCTGTTGATGACATATCAGGAACTTTGTCAGTTAAACTTAGAGGTATTTGACGATTTGTGAGTATCTTTTATTTAGTGCTCGCAAATAGCCTATCAGGAACTTAAATGACAGTTCAAGTGAAGGGAATAATTGAATGATTTTTAAGATTGCTTACTTTTTATCCAATTTCCCATCTTTACCCGTTTCTTCCATGTCTGGCTTTACATCTTCTAATTTCACTGGAGCTTCGTCACCTGATGACAAACAGACAAAAATATATCAGAATATATTTAAACCGCCTCTGTGGTCTAGTGGTAAGACCACCTGCTTCAGACGCAGAGGTCCCGGGTTCGATTCCCAGTGGGGGCAGATTATTCTGTTCGGTTTTGTTGGTGGTAGGGCTTGTTCTAAGCCCGCCTGGCTCGCTACCACCATCTTACCTAAGTCTGTCGCCATAACAATGTTAACAGCATTGTTGTGTTCCGGCAGTTAGAGGTAAGATAGCCAGTTCCTCCGTGGTTGAGGATTCCGGGTGAAGCTCGCTTCCACCTTCGGTCTGATCGTCACTTACCATCAGGTGAGATACAGGCCAAGAGCTTTCTCGTTGTGGATAAAAAAAGACACATAAATACCAATATGTCCAGAAAGGACAGAACTTTTGACAAAACCCAGTAGGGATCATCATCATCATTTCAGCCATAGGACGTCCACTGCTGAACATAGGCCTCCCCCAATGATTTCCATAAAGGCCGGTTGGTAGCGGCCTGCATCCAGCGCCTTCCTGCTACCTTTATGAGGTCCTCGGTCACGCACCGGAAAACGCAGCGTAGTACGTCCACCCACAAGGTGGACTGACGACCTCATAAAGGTAGCAAGGCGCTGGATGCTGGCCGATGCCAACTGGCCTTCATGACAATCATTGGGGGAGGCCTATGTTCAGCAGGGGACGTCCTGTGGCTGAAATGATGATAATGATGATGATGAACTCACCTTCCCAAGTCTCCTGATGAGTCAGCACATGTCTAAGCATATTGCTTGACGTTAAAAGGCCTCTCCTCAGTATGAGGCTGCATATGCACCCTCTTATTTGAAAGCTACATATAAAATAATACAGTATCTTACCTTCCCAGGCTTCCCAATGAGTCAAAACGATGCTATGCATCTTGCTTGATGTTAAAAGACCTCTCCTCACTATGAGGCTGCATATGCACCCTCTTATATTTGAAAGCTACATAGAAAATAATACAGTAACTTACCTTCCCACGTCTTTTAATGAGTCAAAACGTTGCTATGCATCTTGCGTGATGTTATAAGGCCTTTCTTCAATATGAAGCTGCATATGCACCCCCTTATTTGAAAGCTACATGTAAAATACTCAAGCAACTCACCCTCCCAAGTCTCCTGATGAGTCAGCACGTGTCTATGCATCTTGCTCGACGTGATAAAGCCCCTCCCACACACATAACACTTAAAAGGCCTTTCTCCAGTATGGGTCCGCATATGCACCCTCATATAGGACACTGTGCTAATGCTCTTAGAACACACGTCACATTTGAGGGGGCCGTCGCCTTTTGTCCTTTTGTGGCGGGTCGGGGAGGGGGGAGGAACTTCCTCTATCTTGGGAGAGGCTGCCCATGTGTTGGATGGGAAGTAATCGTCGTCGGAATATCTGGAAAAGAAACAATTGGAGCTGAAATATTTGTTAGACTTCTAAGGATAAAAGGTCGAAAATAATGATTACAAAAAATAAACCTGTGACCAGTTTATACACGCAATTTCAATATACAAAATAACTAACAATAAAAAGTGACTTGACAAAAAAGTAAAACGTGACGAATTCACTCAATAGTAACAATACGTTTTTTCGTGAAAATGGGTTGAGTAAATTCGTCACACTTATTTTTTTAGTAAAGTACTATTTCGGTGTTTCTGTTAAATAATATTTGAAGGAGTACACATGTTTCTGAAACACCAAAATACTTTCCTAAACAAATAATATGACGTATTTACTCAAGCCATTTGCAACCGAATTAGGGCTGCCCAGCTGCCCCCAGGTCAAAAAACTTTGATACCACGATACAGGATTGTAGGCACGGTGGCGCGTGCCATAGAAAGGTACGCCAGCGCCATCTGTTGGGTGACGACTGTAGGTAGTGGCGCGTCGATAGATGTCGCCACAAGTCATATTATGTCGCTGTCACCGCCTTCCGCGACCTGTCATCGCCTTTTGCGACCTGTCATCGCCTTTGGCGAGCTGTCATCGCATTTGGCGAGCTGTCATTGACTTTCGCGAGCTGTCATTGCCTTTCGCGAGCTGTCATCGTCATTCGCGAGCTGTCATCGCCTTTCGAGAGCTGTCATCGTCATTCGCGAGCTGTCATCGTCATTCGCGAGCTGTCATCGCCTTTCGAGAGCTGTCATCACCTTTGGCAAGCTGTCATCGCATTTGGCGAGCCGTCATCGCCTTTGGCGAGCTGTCATCGCCTTTTGCGAGCTGTCATCGCCTTTCTCGAGCTCTCATCGCCTTTCGCGAGCTGTCATTGCCATTCGCGATCTGTCATCGCCTTTCGCGAGCTGTCATCGCCTTCCGCGAGCTGTCATCGCCATTCGCGAGCTGTTTCGCGAGCTGACATTGACTTTAGCGAGCTGTGGGAGGGAAGGGGGGGTTGTTCTGGACTCTTCTTGTCTACGCCAATAGTGCTACGTCGTTTACCAATAAGCCTATAATATTTTTTAACTACCCACCTCTCGTCCTTGACGCTGTCGTCGTCGGCCGGCGCGTCGTCGTCACACTCGCGCTTGATGTCGACGTCGATGTCGACGTCTGGAGGGTCCACTTTGACCTCTTCGATCAGGACGTCGATAGGAGGAGTCATAGCAGACTTAGACAAACATTACTATGAGGTCTCACAGTGCGGCCTGGACGCACAGGGTGACACACGAACCAATCACAGAACTCTATTCAACGCTGTGCGTTCGACTTCGCATAGCGTTGCTGCTTCATGGAGCTCATAGCAGACTTATTAACTCTGAATTGGAAAGGGATCAACACCGTATCGCCTTTGGCGAGCTGTCACCGCCTTCCGCGACCTGTCATCGCCTTTTGCGACATGTCATCGCCTTTGGCGAGCTGTCATCGCCTTTCGCGAGCTGTCACCACCTTTAGCGACCTGTCATCGCCATTCGCGAGCTGACATTGATTTTCGCGAGCTGTCACTGCCTTTGCGAAGCTGTCATCGCTTTTGGCGAGCTGTGGAAGGGAAGGGGGATTGTTCTGGACTCTTCCTGGGTTATATTATAATTGTTTAACTACCCACCTCTCGTCCTTGACGCTGTCGTCGTCGGCCGGCGCGTCGTCGTCACACTCGCGCTTGATGTCGACGTCGATGTCGACGTCTGGAGGGTCCACTTTGACCTCTTCGATCAGGACGTCGATGGGAGGGGGAGGGTCGAAATGCTTGGTGTCTTCGTCCTGTGGAGTTTGATTAAATATTTATATTATGTGAATTTTGGTAACATTACCAACTTTTATTTATTATACTATTGATAAATAAATTATAGCTTTAAAAAGGAGTGGGAATATAGTTCCCACCATATTTTGAACCTAATTTAATTGTGCTCCAAAAACGATGAAAAATTAAACTGTTAAAGGAATCCTGTTATTGGCCTTTTTGTTATTGTGTAAATAACATTGTTACAATGATGGTTTTCTAAAACAAAATAAAATAAAAAAGTTAACTGCCAGTTAGGTACCTATATTCTGTCGAATGCTTTGTTATAGATGACCCACGCTGAACTGTCCCACCAAACTCAATGACAGGGGGGCGCTACCATCGTTCAACTATATGGTTTCCAACATGGCAAAAATCGGAACCAGCGATCCAGTATTGACGGTGGCGCCCCACTGTCAATGTCATGGATAGGACAGTTCAGTATTTTGGAACTAAACACAGATTTTATCGTCCATTTACACAATTGCACCTCTGATTTTGATTATGTTATGTTGTTAATATTGTAATATTATCGCTGTTCGCTGCACAACACGTGAAACAGGAGTATTTTTAATTTGTTTTTACTCTAAAATTTATAACGTAGTGTATGTGAAATTGTGAATTAGTAGTAAAAAAATCCAATTTAGTCCGCCTAATTTTTATCAAAATTTGGCCAAACTACGCAGCAAAAATCTACTGAATTGAGAAAAAGCCTTAAGCTCGTTGCGCAAAAGATAACTGCAGATTTTGGATCTGAGTTATAGTTTACCTTAGGCAGTACGCTGGGCCCACTATCTGCAGGCTGGCTGTGTTCGCACACGTCTCCCCACATGTCCTCGGACTTCGGTTTCGCTTCGGCCTCTGCCTCTGCCTTCTCTCTCAGTTGTTCTTCTAGCTCTTTTAGATAGGGTAGGATTGCGTTGAAGTCTGAAGAAAAAATGTTTTTTTAGTTTTAGATGTTTTTTTTTGCATTGTTGTTAGGGATTAGTTTCAATTGTTTATAAAAAGTCTATTTTAGCCTATTAGGATTTTATCTGTCTGATAAACCACAATTTTGTTGCATAAGTCTTGGATAGAAAGCAAATCAAACTTTTATTTAAATTTAAATAAGCCTAAGGAATCGAAGCAACTTTTTATTAGTAAAAATAATGTCTTTCATGATAGAAAGAAAGAAGAGTATTTATTCGATGCTAGTACAAAATAAAATAATTTGTTTTTCTGTGAACAAGCATTTTTATTGAAATATGAATCGTCACAAAATATATCTGTGCAAATTCGTCACACTTTAAAAATAGTCGCAATGATAACTAACATAACATGTAAAATAAGCTGTTGAGTTTCTCAATTAATAAATACTTCTAAGATTACAAAATAATAATGTTTACCATACGGTTCTCCTTCCAATTTATCATCCGGATGTTTCTTATCAAAATGCACAGTCAAATTTTCAAATCTGAAAAATAAAAACAGTTTTTTTAAAAACGAAACGAACGTAACATAATTAATTAATCTAAATATAACTCAAGGTGACTGACTGACATAGTGATCTATCAACGCACAGCCCAAACCACTGGACGGATCGGGCTGAAATTTGGCATGCAGGTAGATGTTATGACGTAGGCATCCCGCTAAGAAAGGATTTTTAGAACATAGGAGCTCACTAAGACGGGATTTGGGAAAATTCAACCCCAAAGGATGTAAAACGGGATCCATGGGCACAAAGCTTGCCCTACCACCACTTCGGCACAATGCATGTTGGTTTACTTACCTATTAAAAAACCTGTAACATATCCTGCATTGGTATCTGACGGACAGATGAATTCTTTTGTTGTGCCTCCCCAGTTTGCTTGCTGTTATAAACGACTGTCCGCATACCGAGCAGGTGTATGGTTTTTCGTCTGAAATCAAATTAACAATGCGTTTTTAATAAAATACATTGTCAACAATGTATGGAAGACAGCATATCAAGTTAATACAGTGGGGTCTTATCTGGTTGTAATATAAGGACAGTGGAGACCAGCGTTGCCAGTTTTTTTTTTGCCCAGTCGGGATTTTGGTACTTTTTGAGTGATAATAGCGGGATTCTTCCGTCAGAAGCGGGACATAGTAAAAAAACGTATTATAATCAAAGGTTTTCAAATATTTATCTTTTTATTTGACTTAAAATTAAGTTTACGTGACAATAGATAGCAAAAGTAGCCATACAAAATGTATTTTAACAAAAAAAAAATATTTTAAATCAGATTTAGTACGTACGCCACGTACGGTCGAGTTCTCTCCGAAAAGCGGGACCGAGCCTGTCCCGCGCGGGACATTTAAATTTTATTTAAAAATCGGGACGTCTGGCAACACTGGGAGACAGACATTACAGACAGACAGAATACACAAAAATAGAGACAGAAACACATGTTTTTGACTTTGATTATTGCTGAAAAAGAAATATTGAGTAAACTCTAAAATACTATATTTTAAGCGCACCGTCAACGCGTTTATAGCAATACAACTTGTATACAGACTGTGAACTTTGTAGGAAAAAGGGCATTTTAGAATCATGATGTAAGTATGCTTTGATGTGCTTTTAGCTTTTACCTAATACCATGGTACCTTAACCTTTAACCAGTGACATGACTATTTTATAACACTATAAGGGACATGACGTCTCACAGACTACTACTTCGAAATCAAAAAATTGACAAAATTGCATGTGGATTACTTTAAAATTGTATTTGTATTTAACTATTGGTATGTCAATAAAACAAATGTAAATGAATTCAATCATTTTTTTTATAATTACATAGAAAAAAACTATAATTACCAATTAGTGGTAATTTTCAGCCTCAATTGATATGAGGTCCTTTTTTAGCATTTTAATAGACTTTATATAAATTATATGTCAAATTTAATACTTTTTACTAAAAATCTAATAATACAGAAACCGAAAAAACATAAAAGCCACTTCTGAAAACTAAAAATAAAAATTCTGACACCCGCTCAATTTGGCATAAAATCAATGGCAATTTTTGCAGAAAAGGCGAGAACATTGCAAACATATGGGANACAAAGTCGACGAATGGATCCAGAAATGGAGAATAAAAGCCAGCACAACTAAATCCGTGCATGTCACGTTCACATTAAGGAGGGGAAGCTGCGCTCCAGTGAAAATGGGAGGCAATGTATTGCCACAGAGTGAATCTGTTCGATACCTCGGTATGCATCTGGACAAAAGGCTGACCTGGAAAAAACACATCAAAACAAAAAGAGACGAGCTGAATATACGGTTTAGGAATATCTACTGGCTAATGGCACGTAACTCCAAACTGTCGATCGACAACAAACTGTTGATATACAAAGTGATCCTGAAACCAATATGGATGTACGGCGCACAGCTGTGGGGAAGTGCTAGTGACTCTAACATAAACATAGTGCAGAGACTGCAGAATGGCATCCTAAGAACCATCTCAAATGCACCATGGTTCATTACCAACACTGAAATCCACGAAGCTCTGAGCATGAGAACTGTTAGGGAGGAGCTAAAGCTGACAGGGAATAAATATAAAACGCGACTGGAAAATCACCCAAATCAGTTGGCTACTGCGTTGGCAACCATCAGCTACACTAAACGACTGAAGCGCCACGATATACTTGGTGACAGATGGTGAATGAGGAGTATCCTGCTGGGGAGCTCCTTCAACATGTCAAAACTGCATGGAACAAATCTGCTTATAGTTTGAGACTGATTGCAGATGAGCGCAAAAAAAAAAAAAAAAACTACCCACCTTTCGTCCTTGACGCTGTCGTCGTCGGCCGGCGCGTCGTCGTCGCACTCGCGCTTGATGTCGACGTCGATGTCGACGTCTGGAGGGTCCACTTTCACTTCTTCGATCTGGACGTCGATGGGAGCTCATAGCAGACTTACACAAACATTACTATGAGGTCTCACAGAGCGCGTGGACTCACATAGGGTCCAGAAAACCTATTTATAGACAATACTTGAGTGGCGGAGTGACCCACACGAGCCAATCACAGAGCTCTATTCAACGCTGTGCGTTCTACTTCGCATAGCGTTGCTGCTTCACTTAAGCAAGCATCGTTTATGAACACGGAAAGGGATAAACACCGTATCATCGCCTTTGGCGAGCTGTCAATGCCTTTCGAGAGCTGCCATCGAGGTGTCATGCTATTCGCGAACTGCCATCGCCTTTCGCGAGCCGTCATCGTCTTTCACGACCTGCCATCGCCTTCTACGAGCTACCATCGAGCTGTCATCTACTTTCGCGAGCTGTCATCGCCTTTCGCGAGCTGTCATCGCTTTTGGCGAACTGTCATCGCTGTTGGCGAGCTGTCATCGCTGTTGGCGAGCTGTCACCACCTTTTGCGAGCTGTCATCGCCTTTCGCGAGCTGTCACCACTTTTTGCAAGCTGTCATCGCCTCACGCGTGCTGTCAACGCCGTTCGCGCGCTGTCAACCGCGAGATCATTCTAAATTAACTACTTACCTCTCGTCCTTGACGCTGTCGTCGTCGGCCGGCGCGTCGTCGTCACACTCGCGCTTGATGTCGACGTCGATGTCGACGTCTGGAGGGTCCACTTTGACTTCTTCGATCTGGACGTCGATGGGAGGGGGAGGGTCGAAGTGTTTGGTGTCTTCGTCCTGTGGAGTTTGATTAAATATTTATATTATGTGAATTTTGGTAACATTACCAACTTTTATTTATACTATTGATAATAAATTATTGCTTTTAAAAAGGAGTGGGAATATAGTTCCCACCATATTTTGAACCTAATTTAATTGTGCTCCAAAAACGATGAAAAATTAAAATGTTAAAGGAATCCTGTTATTGGCCTTTTTGTTATTGTGTAAATAACATTGTAACAATGATGGTTTTCTAAAACAAAATAAAATAAAAAAGTTAACTGCCAGTTACCTATATTCTGTCGAATGCTTTGTTATAGATGACCCACGCTGAACTGTCCCATCAAACTCAATGACAGGGGGGCGCTGCCATCGTTCAACTATATGGTTTCCAACATGGCAAAAATCGGAACCAGCGATCCGGTATTGACGGTGGCGCCCCGCTGTCAATGTCATGGATAGGACAGTTCAGTATATTGGAACTATACACAGATTTTATCGTCCATTTTGAACTGTCAAATGAATGCGATTGCACAATTGCACCTCTGATTTTGATTATGTTATGTTGTTAATATTGTAATCGTTGTTTACTGCACAACACGTGAAACAGGAGTATTTTTAATTTGTTTTTACTCTAAAATTTATAACGTAGTGTATATGAATTAGTAGTAAAAAAAATCCAATTTAGTCCGCCTAATTTTTATCAAAATTTGGCCAAACTACGCAGCAAAAAACTACTGAATTGAGAAAAAGCCTTAAGCTCGTTGCGCAAAAGATAACTGCAGATTTTGGATCTGAGTTATAGTTTACCTTAGGCAGTACGCTGGGACCACTATCCGTTGTCTGGTTGTGTTCAAACACGTCTCCCCACATGTCCTCGGACTTGGGTTTCGCTTCGGCTTCTGCCTCTGCCTTCTCTCTCAGTTGTTCTTCTAGCTCTTTCAGATATGGTAGGATTGCGTTGAAGTCTGAAAAGAAAAAGTTGGTTAGAGTAGGCGCACACCGTTGATTTTTCGTCGGCCGATAGTTTAGTCGGGCAGTTGATCAGTATGGGCATGTATGGGAGTGCGCACACTACGCCGATTCGATTTGGCCGATTCTTCATACAAAAATAAAATCGGGCACAACTATCGGCCAACTAAAAATCAACGCTGTGCGCCTACTCTTAGAACTCCATTCTTTTTGCGGCGAAGCCCACAGCCAAGCATAATTTTTGTATTGAACTTGGCGCTCCTTTTTTACATTTATGTTTTTGGTGGGATTTAAAAAATAATAATATTTACCATACGGTTCTCCTTCCAATTTGTCATCCGGGTGTTTCTTATCGAAGTGCACGGTCAAATTTTCAAATCTGAAAAAGAATTAACAGTAATTTGAAAAAAAATAAAACTACTGAGCACATTTTGATGAAACTGCATTATTGTTGTTTATACATTAACACAAGATTTATAGTACATAGGTTTTAGTCTCTGCCAAGTAATTGAGAGATCTATTCAAATTCAAATAATTTCAAATTCAAATAATTTATTTGTGAAACACAGGTAAGCAGTATGATGTACAAACAAGATATGTGTTCAAGCCGTGATCAGCCTTGTCGGCATACAAATGTTAAAGCGTGATTTTAAGTATAATATTATGTTAAAGAAAAGTAATAATGAGCAAATTAAATGTCAAAATCATAAATGTCAGTTAAATAAATTGCAAGATTAAAATAAATTAATGCAGGGCAGTCAATCGGATATCTATTGATTGGCTAGTTCGTTTAAATGATAGCAATTGAATATCTAGGTCGTTAATAAATTAAGATCAACTGTTGACACCATTTACCAATAATAATAATGCCTAGACATAAATTCACAGTGAACACTTCATTATGGCCCTGAAAACTATTAATTTTTAATAGAGCCTTTAAAATTCATATTTTCAACAACCAATGATATTAGTCGAAATCAAGTGTAATACGCTGTTACGGTCAGTATTTCAGTTAAAATGAAACAGCTCTTTTACATAGTTATCATTTAATTTTTTATTATTTTTTAGAGTCGCATCTCAAACTAATTTGAAAATTATAAATAACTTGAAAAAATCGAAACTAATCGAACCTGCCTAAGGCGGAAATTGAACCCACGACCTTAATGACTCTTAACGCTAAAAAATTAAATAACTAACCAATGACATTAACTGAAAATTACAATTTAACAAAGTTTTTAAATTTTAATTTAGGTACATGATAACAAAACTTCTAGCTTAAATGCTGTGGGGGTAGCCTAAATCAGTTCTAGGGTTTTCTCAAATAATTCTAAAATTAAAATTGAACCCAATTTAATTTTTTATTGATTTATGTGGGTTCTAAAAATTGAGATATTCCAAAATTATCTGTAACTGCATTCGTTATCATCATCATCATTTCAGCCACAGGACGTCCACTGCTGAACATAGGCCTCCCCCAATGGCTTCCACATCGCCCGGTTGGTAGCGGCCTGCATCCAGCGCGTTCCTGCTACCTTTATGAGGTCGTCGGTCCACCTTGTGGCTGCGTTTGAGTTTGGATTCATAGGCTAAATAAATAATTAGGGGCGGCAAAGTTCTCAAATGGCGACCACGGACCGGAAAACGCGATGGTCGCGGAAAGCACCTGGACCACATTCAGGTTCCATTGTGTTAATGTCGATTCAAATTCTTTAATAGTAAAATTCGAACGAGGTTACTACGCACCTCGCTGGAATGCGACTCTCCTTCGCATTCACTCGCACACCTCAGACTTTCGCCCCGTTCGTACTAGAGCGTCGATGTGACGTCAGAGCTGCCCGGTGTGCAGTTAATTTGATCGGGTATTATGTACAGTCAGCGCCAAAAACTTTGTGAAAGTGGCCATAATGTTGAAAACACAACCCTATTCCAAGAGTAACAAAGACGTGTTGCGAACTTTTTGGTCCTTTTCATGTATGTTGGTTTACTTACCTATTGAAGAACCTATAACATATCCTGCATTGGTATCTGACAGACAGATGAATTCTCTTGTTGTGCCTCCCAAGTTTGCTTGCGGTTATAAACGACTGTCCGCAAACTGAGCAGGTGTATGGTTTTTCATCTGAAATCAAATTGACAATGCGTTTTTAATAAAATACATTGTCAACAATGTATGGAAGACAGCATATCAAGTTAATACAGTGGGGTCTTATCTGGTTGTAATATAAGGACAGTGGAGACCAGCGTTGCCAGTTTTTTTTTTGCCAAGTCGGGATTTTGGTACTTTTTGAATGATAATAGCGGGATTCTTCCGTCAGAAGCGGGACATAGTAAAAAAACGTATTATAATCAAAGGTTTTCAAATATTTATCTTTTTATTTGACTTAAAATTACGTTTACGTAACAATAGATAGCAAAAGTAGCCATACAAAATGTATTTTAACAAAAAAAAAATATTTTAAATCAGATTTAGTACGTACGCCACGTACGGTCGAGTTCTCTCCGAAAAGCGGGACCGAGCCTGTCCCGCGCGGGACATTTAAATTTTATTTAAAAATCGGGACGTCCCGCCAAAATCGGGACGTCTGGCAACACTGGGAGACAGACATTACAGACAGACAGAATACACAAAAATAGAGACAGAAACACATGTTTTTGACTTTGATTATTGCTGAAAAAGAAATATTGAGTAAACTCTAAAATACTATATTTTAAGCGCACCGTCAACGCGTTTATAGCAATACAACTTGTATACAGACTGTGACTTTGTAGGAAAAAGGGCATTTTAGAATCATGGTGTAAGTATGCTTTGATGTGCTTTTAGCTTTTACCTAATACCATGGTACCTTAATAGGAAAATAATAAGACAAAAAATTGAAAACGTAATTTCTTCACTCTTACCTGTATGTGATCTCACGTGAAGTTTCAAATAATAACTAAGCGTGAACTGTTTTTGACACGCGAAACATTTGTATATCTTCTCCAAATTCTTGTCCGTTGCATTTGAATCTTCGTTAGTCGTCAATTTCACATCTTTTTTATCATCCGTACTATTTGATGGTTGGTTTTCGTTGTTCTGATTTGAACTATCCCCGTTATACTCCGTTGCCTTTTCGTTACCTATATATCCTTCTTCTGGCTTAATTTCCGGTATTTCAAAATCTTTGTCTTCCTTTTTTACCTTTCCTTTGAGTTTCTTTAGCTTTTTTTGTTCTTTTTTTAACTTTTTTCTCTTCATTAAGTTCTTAATTTTTAAATCGTAGCTAGTTAATCTATCTTTGTGTATAGTAACGTGTTGGTCTAGCTCACCTAACGATGGGTAACTTATATTGCATATAGCACAACCGTAAAACTGGAAATTGTCATCTGTAATTTTCTCAGACCAATAACTGCTGCGTTTCCCTTTTAATTTTTCCTTTTTAATCGTTTTCTTAATATCAGGTTTTACGTCATTATCTGTATTATTTTGTGCTACGTTATTACTAAAGTTATTTCTATTTGGTTCTTCGTTGAGGTTTGTATGTACTTTCTCTTGGTTTACGTTGCTTTCGGTGACATTTTGAAGGAAGTTGTTGAAGAATTCATGGTTTGTCATCGGTGGAGGTTCCATTTTGACGTCATAGTTGTAGGGTGGGATAATATTAGGGGGGATAATGTTAGGGGGAATTAAATTTGGGGTAATAATTGGAGCAGGGTTGTACGTATCGTAGCCTGGGTATTCGTATGAACTGAGCGGATCCATTTCAACCATGTTTTGATTCATTTTGGTGTTATCTGAAAGTTATAAATATTATTTTGGTTAAGTCACTGAAGAACAACAAAAGAACTTTAAACATATTAAAGATTTTTTTTACAAAAATAGTTTTATCATAGGTTTTTTCAATAATAAAAACACTTAAATAGTACTGTGAAGTAGAATACAAGTAAAATATAAATTTTACTAACTTTTTCAAGTAAGAATCAAAAGTTTGTGTCTATAACCTCTCAATTTTAGTAAACAAACCAATTTTTTGAGTAATTGACGACTATAATACCATCAATGTGGTTTTAATTAGAGTTTAATGGCAAGTTTCAGTAATTAAAACCTATAAACCATAAAAAATGTGTTTTCTACACGAACTACGTGCATTTTTAGACTTATTTCGGCATGTAAACACTACAAAATAACCCATTTTAGCCTGAAAACGCGTGTTTCCAGCGCCACGTAAAAATTACAGAGCATCACAAACTCGTCGGCGAGTTAATCAATACAGCGAGGAAAAAAGTGCGACCTACCTGTGATGGGCAGTCACAAAAAATCGTTGTTTTTTTATCAACACATTATGTAGAACAGAAAAAATGCTGCATTTTTTCGCTTATAACAAGCCAACTACACAGCCAAAGTACACAAATACACACTCAAACACTTTATAAACAACACAACAAGACTTTAAAGTTTAAACAATAAGTTTTAACAACAGAATTTTTAATCACAAATTCGGATTTTTTTCTCGCGTGACTGAAAGAAGTGCCATGGCCGTCATATTTGGTGTTGCTATATTTGAAAAATAATGTACCCATGTTTTACATGTATTGATTTTTTTAAAATGTGCATACTAGTTTAATCAACTGGATATGCTTGTTGTTTTTTTTTGGATGTATGTATATTAAGAGCAGTTTTATTAATACATATTAATAATTTAGATTATTTATTGCTTAGAGATATAAATAAGATCATGGTTTACCTTTAAAATAATACATTTCATAGTAGAATCGAGCGAAGACATAAACAATATCAACGTTAAAAAAGTAATAGCATAAAAGCAATCACTAAAAACAGTAGAATTGTTAATTTTTATTTTTGACAGTGAGCATGTTTTTGTTAACCGACTTCAAAAAAGGAGGAGGTTATATGTTCGACTGTATGTATGTTTTTTTTTTCTATGTATGTTCACCGATTACTCCGTCAATTGTGGACCGATTTTCAAAATTCTTTTTTTGTTCGATAGGGTACACTTCTGAGGTGATCCCATTGTCACCAAGTCAGGATCTGATGATGGGATCCTAGGGAAATCGAGGGCAACCCTCAAATTTTATAGGCACGTATATCGTATTTCAAACTTTTTCTTAAGTTATTCAAGTATTTGCTCCTGGAAATCATCATCTCATATTGATGAGGTGATGATAGAAGGTACAACTCCTTAATGCTTAGGAGTTGGAGGATAATTCTTTTAATTTTATAGATAACTATAGTTTCTAAATTTATTCAAGTGTTTGCATCAGATAGTCATCATCTCATCATGATGAACTGGTCATGGTAGGTACAACTCCTTAACGCTTAGGAGTGGGAGGATAATTTTTTAAATATTATAGGTACAATAGACCCACAGTTGTATTCTTTCATGTTTTTAAGGTAGGCTGACGGTTTAAGGTCTTTTTAGGTTGCCGATATGATAACCTGTATTTTGTAGGGAATATTATTTTACATGACATGAAGAATATAGTCTCAATGTACTGCCTACCTTCAGTGGTAACATCAAGGTAATAATTTGTTAACTAAAAAGCAAGAAATAAGTTAATTTTTATAAAAAAAAAAAAATCCGACTCCAAAAAACAAACATTAAAAAGTAGAAAAATAATTACCTACTAATTACTTATTTATTAGGACGAATTAATATTTATGTTATACCAAGATTGATACTTTTGGAGTCGGTGCAAGCAAACTTCACACGTTTCATAATCTTGGCACCGACTCCAGAAGTATCAATCATGGTATAACATAAATATTAATTCGTCCTAATAAATAAGTAATTAGTAGGTAATTATTTTTCTACTTTTTAGTGTTTGTTTTTTCGCATTTGAAAAGCATAAAATCTTTGGACAGATTGATGTTAAATATTTATGTTATTTTAGATTAACACACATCATTTTTATACATAATTTAGTATTTTTCCGCAGAAGCATTTATATTTTCCATCATTTACAGGAGAAAGCATTATTATAGGCAACATTTATATCGTCACCGTCGTGGCAGAATTAAATAACTGACACTTTTGGCATAAACCACTTTTTCCACTTTTTGTATAGTAGAAAGTGTTACCTATATTTTGGTCTTACTCTCGTGGCAATATCTATGATATTTCCAAAGATATCTTCAGTTTAGTGAAACTATTGACCATAAATTACAACTCTGTTTGTTGTAGAATATACGTGGCAAAACTGAATAAGTGACTTTATTTAATTCTGCCACAACTCACTGCAAAACATTGCTTCAAAATACTTGTACTAAGAAAGTCAATAAGTGACTTTATTTAATTCTGCCACAACTCAATCCGAAACATAGCTTCAAAAAACTCGTACAATTGTGTTTTTGATTTATTTCATTTTTGTAATATTACTTTAAATGTTACTTTTAATTTCAATGTTCATTACTCAGATGTTGAATCTGGATAGTTACCTTCATCATCATCATCATTTCAGCCATATAGGACGTCCACTGCCGAACATAGGCCTCCCCCAATGATTTCCAATATGACCGGCTGGTAGCGGTCTGCATCCAGTGCTTTCCTGCTACCTTTATGAAGTCCACGTTGTGCTTTCCGGTACGTGCCCTCTACTCCAGAACCTTGCTGCCCCATCGTCTCTCAGTTCTGCGTACTATGTGCCCTGTCTCTTGTACAGAAAAACTGAGCATAGCCCTCTTCAAAGTACGCTGTGCAACTTTGAGCTTATTTATAAGGCCTATAGTAAGAGGCCACTTTTCCGAGTTGTCATCAGTGGTAACACATACAGATTGTAGATTTTCGTCTTTAGGCACTGAGATATTTTGAACGAAAGGATGTTGTGTAGTTTCCCGAATGCTGCCCAGCCGAGTTGGATTCGACCTCTTTCTACCTAGCTGAAACGTTTGTCCGAGGTAGACATACTAGTCAACAATCTCGAGATTCAAGCTCCTAACCGAAACTGGGTAGGGCGCAACACAGACATTCGACAAAAGCTTCGTTTTTCCATGTTGTTCACCCGAAGGCCTACCTTTTGGGAGATTAAGGTCTTCGAACATTGTGCGCACAATATCGTCGGCAAACCGAAGGGAAATGATGCACTCGTAGTTGATGTTTGTGCCGAATCCTTTCTATTCAAGGAGTTTGAAATCGTCTTCCAATGCAGCGGTGAATAGTTTCGGAGATCCGGAGATATAACATCTCCCTCATGCCTCGCTGCAGAGGAATCGCCCTCGTACTCCACTCCTGTACTCGGACCAAAATGGTGGCGTTTCTGTACAAGCACTTCAGCACCTCGATATGTACCAATACTTTTTAGAAACCGCCTTGTTCGGGAGGCTATAAGTCATCGAATCTACGCGCGAGATCATTCGTGATAACTTTCGAAAACAGCTTGTAAACATGACTCAGAAGCGAGATGGGTCAGTAATTCTTCAGCAAGGTTTTATCCCCTTTCTTGAAGAAGAGTACCACCACGCTTCTGTTCCATGCCTCTGGCGTTGTTCCCTGGATTAAGACGAAGTTAAATAGTCTCTGAAGGACTTGACTTCAATGTTCAGAAGCTCCGAGGTTATCCCGTCATGACCCGGTACCTTTTTGTTCTTTAGGTGTTTGAGAGCCATCCTAATCTCGTATAGGCTGATAATGCTGATATCCACAATATCTTCGTCGAGGTATATAGCTGTCCATAAAACTTTTCAATCTCACCAGTCTTCGCAGTCTTCAGCTTCGTCAGCTAGCTTCGCCCATTAGAGTTGTCTTTTGCGAACACTTTGCGAGCCTTGGTTCCGCTCTATCACCTCTTTAATACTATTTGTATTAAAGTTGCGAACATCATGTCGCAAGGACTTCCATATCTGTCTATTGAGCTGCCGATGTGCCTTAGCGTCAACGGAGATCTGCAGTGACATTGAACGTCGTTCTACCATGACGTTGAGGGTAAAGGATCCCTATGGATACCCAGGGAGAGTTTCCTATTACAGTTTTATTGTTTTTGGATTATTTTAATTTTGATATTCATTTTGATGTTGGTTCTTTCAATTTAATTTCAATGTAAAGGAATCTGATGTTGATGGTTACCATACCAATTTGTTAAACATTTATAAGTATTAAATAAGTAGGTATATTCTAGTATTATTTAACAATTTTACAGATTTTGACTAAAATCGCATTAACAAAACAAATAAAATAAAATTAATAAATCAACATTTAGGTCAATAAAAGTGTGGCAAAATTAAACAAGTGTACTTATTCAATGGAAATATTCGTTTTTGTAATACCTTGGTTAAGGCAAAACTAAATAAGTGACATACAAAAACTAAATAACTGCAACTTAGTTGTAAAATACGGTTGTGGCAAAACTAAATAATTACATTTTTATTTTTTTTATTTAAAATAATGCAAAGTAACATCATCGAAGAATATTGAATTAATGAAGGTAAATTTGCTGTATAAAATATCAAAAGACCGACGGTAAAATATTTTTACCCTTAAAAGTTATCGCCATTTTTAACGAAAAAAAACACAAAAACGTGAATATCTCGCAACTTTGGTTTTGTCAGTTATTTAATTCTGCCACGACGGTGACGATATGTAAGTGTCAAAAGTCAAGGCCACCCCCCCCACCCCCTTCTAATGTACGTTCCGTTTCACACATAACTCACAGACATAAAAACAATTAAAAAAAAGTTTGAGGTGTGATATTTTGGAAAGAAATAATTTAAATTATAGGAATAACAAATACAATAAAAAATACAATGAATGGTTGGCTACTAGAGTACTTTGTGGATTGACGCGGCATTTATGAAAGTTCAATTTCGATTGTAGATTGATCTAATGCTTGCCTACAGCCTACTCTTTACTTAAAATATAGGTGCCACTTGTGTGAACACTATAATTTTAAAGAGTAAATTCCAAGCAAGGTACCTATACATAACATACACCTTGGTCCATGCTTGTAACATAATACTATTCAATAAACAGAGAGCATTGCTACTCAACGCGATCAAATTCCATTGTTTTGATTGTAACAATTTGACAACAATGATTTCATTCGTGGATTTACAAAACAACATTAGCTTTGCGGTCCTATAACTAGACTAATGCTACTGTTACAAAGGTGGTTTGTAGCTATCCAGTTGGATATCCAGTTGCACTGATAACTTGGTCTAGTGATAGTACATATGGGGACATAATAGAACAGTTTCTGAGTAGACGAATTTCGACCTTAGCTCATTGTTATACAGGTTGTTGAGGCAGCAAATGAAATTTGTAAACATGTGATAAAGTATTCAGCTATACAAGGTTACACGTGTAGTTAACTCGATATATTTTGAACTTTAAAGACAATACAATATGAGCTAACTAAGTTTTAGCCAAAGCGAATCGGTAAACTTGTGAAGAAACTACGTAATCGGAAAATAGTATGGCGGGAAACCGCGTCGCAGATGGTTGCGTGCCACAGACAATAAAAAATCTGTTTTAAAAAGTTTCACTGAACAAAAAAGTTTTAAAACGATTTATGATATTCGCGGAAATACAAGACGATTTGTAGTTTATGAATTCAGTTTTTTTGTGTAATGTTCTGTGATCGTTTGTAGTTGTCACGAATTTTTCTTATTACATAAATACGAGCCCAGTGTCTATTTTACTATAATCTAATAATATGGTGGAGGCTGAATGGATTTGGTGCTTGCGTCGTAGAGTTGTGACGGTAAAAAAGATTTTTTTATTTTGTCATTTTAAAAGTATTTAAATTGATTTCCGTTTTGGTACATTAGGTTTATTTCTTATTTATTTTATTTTAGACAGGTTCTATATTACGAAACAAAATTATCACTAAATAAAAATATTACACAGTATTATANCCTCATTTTAAAAGTATTTTAATTGATTTCCGTTTTGGTACAAGACTATAAATTTCATTAGGTTTATTTCTTATTTATTTTATTTTAGACGGGTTCTATATTACGAAACAAAATTATCACTAAATAAAAATATTACACAGTATTATAATTTTTTAAATTAATACAATAATATCAGTTTTAGTAATATAACAGTACCTATTATTGATTTTTTAAATCATTTGAATTATAGCGATACCTAAACCTAACTGAAAATGTTGACTTACCTATTACTAAATTTATATAAATAAGTCAGTTTACAAAGTAGGCCATCTACTATTAAACCCAGGCGAAACCAAAGCGCATCTCTAGTATTATAAGATTTTTTGTTTATTTAGAATTTTTTTGATTTCCGGCCTTTAAAGGATGAATTTACACGATATTAAAGGTTCTTTCAACATAAAAACTAGATTTTCCGGTCCTATACGTTTATTTTAGAAACTGATGTTATTTTATTATTTACACAACTGATTTCAAATAGGCAAGGCCTAGTGGTTCGCGTTCTATCTATTACAAACGTCGTGGGTTCGATCTCCGCACGATCATCATCATCATCATTTCAGCCACAGGACGACCACTGCTGAACATAGGCCTCCCCCAATGAATTCCACATCGCACGGTTGGTAGCAGCCTGCATCCAGCACCTTCCGGTACGTGGCCTCCACTCCAGAACCTTGCTGCCTCATCGGTCGTCAGTTCTGCGTAGTGTGCCCTGTCCATTGCCACTTCAGCTTGCTAATCCGTCAGGCTATGTCAGCGACTTTAGTTCGTTTACGGATCTCCTCATTTCAAAGAAACATCGCCCGATATGTGTACGAGTATATAAGTGCATGAAGATTGTTTTGAATTGGTCTGGTTGTTTTCTATGTACCTACCTAGACTGGCCTAGTACTCATATCATTGTCCCCGAGCAGTAAGTCGAAAATATAATGGGACGTGTTTAAGTTCTTTAAAGCAAAGTTACTGAAATTCACGAAAAAAGAATTAACTGAATTCTTTAGAAATTAACCCGTAAAAACAACGGTAGGTACTATTATAAAAAAAAACAATCAGGAATCGCGTTTGACTGCTTGAAAAAGTACAGCAATTGATTGAATGTCAAATCAATAGGGAATCGGTCAATTGAGATACTTTTTAGGAGTTGTGAAGAAAACGTAATAGATCTGTAGTTATGTTGCATGTAAAAATATTTTCCAAAGTCAACTGAGGTTATTTATTTGTAATAAATACAGCATATAAACGTAAATGAGTCAGATTATCATACTACATAATTGTATGCCAACTAAGCGAAACAATTTGTGTAAATACCTACCTCATGTTGCAATAAATAAAACTTTAATTTAATTGAAAGTAGTTTTTATGACTTTATTTAATTTGTGAAGAGACCGCGCAGAGTTATTTTTTTAATTACTAGCTTTATCTTAGTGAATTTCGGTCTGCTATAGCCTATAAGATGTTACTCAGAAATAATATGTAGCATGCTAGTTAATAGAAAAAGAATTTTCTTAATCGATCAAGTACTTATTGTAGTAGTTAGTGAGTTTATTCGTTGCAAACATACAAAAATACAAATCTGCTTCATAATATTACTTATAACTCATGATGTGTGAAATCTAGTGCCCTATTGAGAAAGCACTCGAAGTAAACAATTACTAATCAAATAAACACACTAGTTGTCAGACGACATTTCCTTTAAAGAACAATAGAATGTGTTACAAACAATAAATACCGCGTAAGAATCAATCGACGGATGGTGGTGGAATCAAAATATTCTTCTTTTCTTGTTCATTTGGTTGTTTGACTGTCGTTACGCAATGCGGTTACGGGAATATTCCCACCTCTCGTTCTCACCGCTGCAACTGTATAGCCAGGATCTAGCTTGACCGTCAATAACCCAACCAGTGAAGGCCAAGTTTGTCCCGGGAGAAAGTTAAACTGTCATTGGACCCGCAACGAAATTTTGGTGTAATATGCGGACTTTCACACAGTTCAATATCTTTTAAAAAATTATAGAACTTTCCTAGGCAGTTGCCTACTGTCCAATCTAAACAAGTTCTGCCCCTGTAAAATCAAAATCAAAAATATTTTATTCAATTTAGACCACTGGTGGCATTTATGAACGTCAAAATATAGTAAATAAAAAAAAGGTAGGCTCTTATGGGGCACTTTACATGTCTCCTTATCTTTTGGGCCCTACCAGCGCTACGAGACAAACAAATGGGAACTGCTGTAGCCCGGGGTCCCTGTATTTGATAAGGCTGATACGCCGATAGCTACGCGCGCTATGCCTCTGGGTTTATGAAAAGTAAGCTTGAGACGTATTAGGATCATAGCAAACTTATCAACTCTAAAAGGGATCAACACCGTATCACCTTTCGCGAGCTGTCATCGCCTTTCGCGCGCTGTCAACCGCGAGGAGAGGCGTTTACGTTACGATGAGAAAAATATACGTTGCAGTTTGCAGTACCTACCTATGGAGTTTAAAGAATATTGACCGCCTCTAGTTGATACAGTTAAATGATTCCTTTCAAGAGTTGATAGTGTGCTACCTTTAGTGCCCTTTACGTCGGCACAAATTATACAATCCAAAATCCAACTTCACCTACAATTCAATTAAACTGTAATTTATATTAGCGAACAGACAATGTTACTCATAATTTCAAATAGCCGTTAGGTCATGGCCTTGCCGACATTTGGCAAGCGTCGAATGGTAATCGGTCCGCTTAGCAACACGGCATGAATGAAAACGAACCAATTGACACTCGTTTGAACGTAATAATACGAAATGGGAGCTGGTACTGTTCACAATCATTCTTTGAAGTGACTAATAAAAAGAAGACTTAAAATAAATCATTGGCTCATTTGCTGTACAAAAATATCATAAGTCTTCACTGCTAGAGCACGACAGTCAATTATTTGCCAAAGGAAAATGGATGATTTGGCTTACACTTCCCATGCTGGCCAGAAGGGTTGGGGAGGCCTGAAGTTCGCATATTTTTGCCATAATTGTGCCTCTTACGATTTCCATGTGTTGAGTAGGGGTGGCCCTATTCTACACTTCTACACCTACCCAAACTTATTTATTAACTACTAAATTTTGCACGCGGCTTCATCCGCGTGAAATTTAGTCTGTCACAGATCGTCATAAATTATAGCCTATATGTTATTCTGGGTTATATAACCAATAATACTGTAAAATTTCATCAAAATCCGTTCAGTAGTTTTTGCGTGAAAGAGTAACAAACATCCAGACATCCTAACTTTCGCATTTATAGAAGTATTCGATTTTATTAATTAGATTTTTATAAGTCAATTGAAAGACTACGCTCATCATAACGTTTTGACAGCTCAAAAAAGTATCTCAATTGACTAGGGGTGTTATGTAGTACATTCCCGTTTACTATAATTACTACGTTGCATACTTTATTAAAGAACCTACTAAATGCTATAAATGTGCGTGGAAAATGCGTTTTGACATCTCATAAATAAACGGTAAACCCGTTTATCGCTGTATCTATTTCGAACCGCATTTTTATAGAAAGGGCCTGACTGACCCACATTTCCTAAATCTTATCAACTCGATAAAAAGTTAAGTAAATAAGTTACTGCAGTTTAAAATCTAGTTACAACCTCGGCTCGTGTCTTTACAGACGGCTGGCTGACATAATTGACGGTTGACAAGATGGCGACTTCCGGTGACGTCACTATAGCGCAGGATGGCGGTCAGGGGAATGTCAAAGCGCATCCGTACTTGGTGGCTTTAGTGTGAGTATTTTATGCATTTAATTATAATTGTAGATTTACTATGCCCATTACCTTCATCATCATCATTTCAGCCATATGACGTCCACTGCTGAACATAGGCCTCCCCCAATGATTTTCATTATTTCCCGGTTGATAGCGGCCTGCATCCAGCGCCTTTTTACTACATTTATGAGGTTGTCGGTCCACCTTGTACCTAGAACTTTTCATAAATAGAAACGCCGTAGTTAGCCTTTATTTTAGTTCGAACCCAGTTTTCAGCGTGTTTTTAAGGCCTAAAAATAACCTAAGTTTTGTCCTACACTCCCCACGCTGGCCAGACGGATTTAGGAGTCTTGCCCTTCGCTTTCTAGGAGATTTTGGAAATAAAACTATCAAGAATGTTACTTTCTATAGTTCCCCTGATATTTAAATCTGTCCCTTAGTCGCCTCTTACGACACCCACGGGAAGAGTGGGTGTTGCCCTACTTTTATGGCTGGATTGCGCCATCTTATTAGAATTTTATCTTTAACAAACGTCAAAAATCTGTCAAAATCCATACAAAAAACACCGGTTAAGGTTATAGTTACGGTTAAAGTAAGATGTTGGAACTCTACCTTAATCTACTTTGAAAGAACTTAACTACCTTAGATACAACTAAAATAGTAAGACATGTAACTCATTAATAAACGTCGCGTTAAGACCTCACTATTTTAGTTGAAATGGAACGCGAAAGTTTAAAATCTTATAGATACAGTACCCAATCTGTACTTAAGCACAAATAACTAAGGCTGGGTTGCACCACACCACCTAACTTTGACAGCAACTATAACATTAACCGGTGCTTTTGTATACAATTTGACACTTTTAACGTTTGTTTAAGTTAAAGTAAGATGGTACAACCCAGCCTTAGACTTACTGGTAGCTAGCAGTGTTATCTCACAGGAAATAAAGTTTTAAACGTTAATGTCATGTGTGTTTAAAATAAGTAAGTAGCTGTACATTATCAGTTAATAGTCCGTAATCATCAAGATAAATGCGAAAGTAACTGTCTGCTTGTAATTGAACCAATTTAGATTAAGAACATAAATAAATACCTATTTAGTTTTAGATCCAGGGAAAAAATTGCATAGTTTTTATCCCGGTTTTAAAAAGAGATACCTACTCTATAATCTGTGGTAATGCGCGCGAAAAAGTATTTTTGTGACAGTCCGAAATACACACGAGCAAAAGCGCGCGAAAAAGTTAGTAGGTACTTAAACAATAAAGTGGTAATTTATAAACGTGATTTATAATAAAACAACTCAATTACGGAGGTTAATATGTAATTATAATTTATTAATTGCAGATGTGCACGCGTGACTCACCAATGTCACACATTATCTAACTCAGTTCAACGACCCGCCATCTTGGATATTCGCCAAGTAGGAAAATNAAGGAGGGACCTACTTATGCGATTTGTCGTGAAACTGATCAACGAAGTACTGTCCTGCCTCGATGGCCTCTTGGGATGAAATGGCCGAGTGTAACGGTGCAGTGCATTACATTCTAAGTTCTTCCGTTTCGTAACTACAATGGTCGAAATGAAGACCCAGGGAAATTATACTTTTGACTCGGACAAGAACTTAACTTCACTTTATTTCCTTCCTTTAAGTATTTAACATTTAAAGTTTTTATTTTCCGATAGCCAAACGTTTCTCAAATATGAAGAGAGTGTTGTTAGAATGAAATAACGCTTCAATTTGTTATAATGTGCCTTCATTTTGGCAAACAACAGTAATGGACATAGCAAGGAAATTAGAAAAACGACTTTTGATTAAGTTTTTCTACGGTATTATTGGTAGTTTCTGCTATTGTAATGGCAAAAACAAATAAAACTTTTGATGAACTTTCCCATAAAAATAGTTTTATACATATAGATATAAAAAAACATGTGTTCGCCTGCCTGGACACAGAAAATGTACTGTTTTGGCGAAATACCCTTTCAGCGTGTTTTTAAGCCCTAAAAATAACCTAAGTTTTGTCCTACACTCCCCACGCTGACCAGACGGATTTAGGAGTCTTGCCCTTCGCTTTCTAGGAGATTTTGGAAATAAAACTATCAAGAATGTTACTTTCTCTAGGGCCCCTGATATTTAAATCTGTCCCTTAGTCGCCTCTTACGACACCCACGGGAAGAGTGGGTGTTGCCCTACATACGCTGGATTGCGCAATCTTATCATAATTTTTATCTTTAACAAACGTCAAAAGTCTGTCAAAATCCATACAAATGCACCGGTTATGGTTATAGTTACGGTTAAAGTAAGATGTTGGAACTCAACCTTATTCTACATTGAAAGAACTTTGGTTAACTACCTTATGGTACAACTAAAATAGTAAGACACGGGTCTTAACACGACGTCTGCTTGTAACCACGGCTGCAGCATCGCAGCCGAAACGTCAAGCCGTGAGTACATAATGTAACTCATTAATAAACGTCGCGTTAATACTCAATACTCAATACTCAATATGTTTATTGCTTCCTTAAGTAGGTACATTTAGGTGTTACATATATTTCGAGATCATTAAGTTAAGACCCGTGTCTTACTATTTTAGTTGAAATGGAACGCGAAAGTTTAAAATCTTATAGATATACAGTACCCAATCTGTACTTAAGCACAAATAACTAGGTAAGGCTGGGTTGCACCACCTAACTTTGACCGTAACTATAACATTAACCGGTGCTTTTGTATGGAATTTGACAGACTTAACGTTTGTTTAAGTTAAAGTAAGAATGGTACAACCCAGCCTTAGACTTGTGCTTAGAGTAGGCGCACACCGTTGATTTTTCGTCGGCCGATAGTTTAGTCGGGCTGTTGATCAGTATGGGCATGTATCATGTGGGAGTGCGCCCACTACATCGATTCGATTTTGCCGATTCTTCATACAATTTGAAATCGGGCACAACTATCGGCCAACTAAAAATCAACGGTGTGCGCCTACTCTTAGACTTACTGGTAGCTAGCAGTGTTATCTCACAGGAAATAAAGTTTTAAACGTTAATGTCATGTGTGTTTAAAATAAGTAAGTAGCTGTACATTATCAGTTAATAGTCCGTAATCATCAAGATAAATGCGAAAGTAACTGTCTGCTTGTAATTGAACCAATTATCGCATTGGGGTAACCTGTAATGTTAGAGCTAAGATTGTTATTAAATAAATAAATAAATTTAGATTAAAATCAACATAATTAAATACCTACTTAGTTTTAGAATTTAGACCTAGGGAAAAAATAGGATAGTTTTTATCCCGGTTTTAAAAAGAGACATACCTACTCTATAATCTGTGGGACATGCGCGCGAAAAAGTATTTCTGTGACAGTCGGAAATACACACGAGCAAAAGCGCGCGAAAAAGTTTAACCAATAAAGTGGTAATCTAAAACGTGATTTATAATAAAACAACTCAATTACAGAGTTTAATACATAATTATAATTATTAATTGCAGATGTGCACGCGTGACTCACCAATGTCACACATTATCTAACTCAGTTCAACGACCGGCATCTTGGATATTCGCCAAGTAGGAAAATGCACACGTGCTGATAAAATTAAATAAATACGCGCCAAAATAAATTAAATTGTTACACTAACTTTTGCCCGGGGTTTTGTCTGCGTAGAATTCAGTGTGTCACACTACAGAAAAGGCATTTTTTAGAGTTCCGTACCTAAAGAGTAAAGTCTGGCCAGCGTGGGGAGTGTAGGACAAATCCTCCATTTGCCTCTGGTCAATTAGAGAGGGTCTTGCTCCTGCACTGGAAACATAATTAAATGACCTGATGATGACTTTAAATTTTCTTATGTAACGTATTTAAGGAGCTAAAAATATTATTTTGGGCGTAAACAGCGATTAACTAATCTATATGGGTCATTCCACAANTCCATCCATCATAAGCTTAATCCTAACGATAAAATATCATGATTGAACCTTGTCTTAATCCCACCATTCAATCCCACTGCTGCAACTCTTGTGTAGCCAGGATCTACAGCTTGACCGCCAATAACCCAACCAGTGAAGGTCAAGTTCGTCCCGATGGAAAGAACTGTCACTATTTTATGGACATTGCAACAAAAATGGGAAATTAACCTGGAAATGGGGCAATTTAAAGTTGCAACTTTGCAAGATTTGACGAATACACCAGAAATATGAAAGTAAATAAAAGCTTGTAAAAATAAAAAATCTGACTGCGGAAAAAATGACTGAATTTTTAGCAGTCAGGCTGTATTGAATTGATTTTTAACCGACTTCAAAAAAAGAGGAGGTGCTCTATTCGGTTGTTTTTTAATCAGTTATTTTTTAAACTTTTATTTAAAGTAGGTTTAATGGATGTTATTATTTTTTACTATTATTATTATTGAGCGAGTCTTCAGCTAAACCTAATCACCATTTACAGCTACTTATATGGATACATATACACACATGTATAGTACCTTCGTAACTAGATTACAACNTTCCACAAAAATATGTCAACTCTTAGTCCGCGCCACATTTCACATGGAATATTTGTTAATATTTTATTCCAAAATTGTTAAATAACAGCTCGCAATGTGTTTTATTCATCACCCATTTATATTTTTTAAAACTATTTTTAAAACATCTTAAATTCCTTTTCAATGACCCAAAACGTCATTCCCTAGACATGTCCGCACTCCAAAAGTTTGTGTTTTGGAACCCATTTTTAAAGAAACATCAATTTGATCCTTTGTTTTAATTAACGAATAATCTATTTAAATGTATATTACACCAAATTTTATTAATATTTTGCGGTTTCAATAAACAATTATTTGATTTTCTGTACTTGAAAAAGAGTCCACAGCTTTTAGCGTCATTCCCTCGCCACGCACTGGTTTTATAATTTTACGGTACAATATGTATCTATAGTGAATGACATTTAGTTGAGTTTAAAGTACGATACGAAGTTATCCTCAGACCATACTGGCTTTGCGGCAGCCGTTTTTTGAATTAGTGCAAACGTGCCAGTTGTTGCGGAAACATGTGTTAATCCAGTCACTTCGTCAGTCCCTAGTTGAGTAGCTTTATTGATTACAATAGGAATTTGTATATAATTTAATAGTATTTACGTGTGGTTTTTCGGCTATTTTCGGCACATCGTATTAAGCATCTTACATTATAAAGTTAATCTGCATTTGTGTTAAGTTTTACTCCAAATCGTCAGTCCCTAGACGTCAGGCCCTAGCTTTAAACGGCGCTAGGGACTAAGTTATTAGTTACGGAATGACGTTTTTTATGTAGTGATAATAACAAAACAACTACATGAAGTATATTAACTTATCTATAAATGTTAAGGTTATAAGTTTTATACTTTATTGAAAGTCATATAGGAGTAATGTAGTATGAAAAAATTGAAAATTATAATTTCTCCTAAAATAAAGCATAAAGTGACTGGCCCTTTTAGACATAACATAATTAATAAATAAACTTTAATTTACACTAATAAAGTATTCAAAAGCATCTTAAAAAAGTTTGGGACAAAATGACGTCCAAAATATACAGATTTTCATGGAATGACCCATATGGGTCAAATCCATCCATCATAAGCTTAATCCTAACGATAAAATATCATGATTGAACCTTGTCTTAATCCCACCTCTCAATCCCACTGCTGCACCTTCTGTGTAGCCAGGATCTACAGCTTGACCGCCAATAACCCAACCAGTGAAGGTCAAGTTCGTCCCGATGGAAAGAACTGTCATTAGACCACTATTTTTTGACATTGCAACAAAGATAATTTAAAAAATCCGCCTGCTGAAAAAATATTTGAATCCAATTAATTTTTGAGCAGTCGGGATGCATTGACTTGATTTTTAACCGACTTCAAAAAAGGAGGAGGTTTTCTATTCGGTTGTTTTTTAATCTTATTTTCGAAACTTTTATTTTAAGTAGGTATGTTTAATGGATGTTATTATTTTTTACTATTATTATTATTGAGCGAGTCTTCTGCTAAACCTAATCACCATTTACAGCTACTTATATGAATACATATACACACATGTATAGTACCTTCGTAACTAGATAATGTCCAAGGAGATAAGACTCAATTTGCTCAATTACAACTGATAACAGTTACTGATAACGTTATTGGGGCACGATGTATTATCATTTACAAATGTTTTGGTGGGAAACTATGAATGAATTCTGCATTAAAATAAAAAAATAAACATTCATCATCATCATCATTCAGCCACAGGACGTCCACTGCTGAACATTAGGCTTCTTCCAATGATTTTCACATCGCCCGGTTGGTACTGGAATGCGCCATTAAAACAAACGAAATTATTCATTTATTTTAATTGCAAGCAGGCTTTTAAAAAGCACGCTTACACGTCCCAGCATTAACCCTACCACTGCTTCGGGACAATAAATGGGCCAGTGCTGAGAAGAAGCAGCGCAAGAAAGTCAACATATTTTTTTAAAGAATTAAATTATAAATTAAATATTATTTATTCAAAAATAAAAGCGTGTCCGCGAGATAAAAAGTATCTACCTAAATAAACAAGTTATTGAGTAACTAAATAGGTAATATCAATCGGTCATTATGGAAAGCATTGGGGGAGGCCTATGTTCAGCAGTGGACGTCCTATGGCTGTAACGATGGATTCCTAATATTCCCTTAGATAAGTAGGTAATATTTTATTACTTGACTAGGTTAATTAATAAAACTAGGTATCAATAATAATACTTGAGTTTGCTTTGTCCAGCTGTAAGGCTGTAAGGTCGAATCTAAGTACCCTTTTAATGAATAATGCAGTTAAACAGCTATTTAAATATCTTTAATTAGTAGTGCGGTACAAAACCTAGTTACATAGATTTATCGATATTAAATTTTTATGAAAATAATATTTCGATAAAAAAAATCGGAATTCCTGGTGAATCCTTTATACTTTATTTATTTATTTAGTTATTTATTTATTAGGGATATCAACAGCTTACAGATTTCAATGTTTATGTAACATTAAACACTTAACACTAAAGCCAATAACAGATTGATGATTAAAACTGATGTCTGTCTCCTTGTGATTGTGAAACTTACTGTCGTCATTTCTCTGTATGACTCTTGGGCCATAGGCAGAAGAACACAGGTTGGCGAGGCCCATGTTCGCATTGTTGCCCTTAATCTCATCTTAAGATACCTACTTATCCACGGGAAGAGGACTTTACTAGAATCAGATGGCCAAGAAGTCCTGTTTATTAAAAACTAACCCATATGCTCAGAACTAGTTTTTTTCTTTCTCTTTCTTTTCTTGACGATGAGTTTCTGTTCACAAAATCGACCGTTTTCCAGAACCTGTGAACTAAGAACGATCTACTGGGCATTTTAGACAACAGCGAAATATCTTCAAAATGGTAATAAATAAAAAAAAATTCACCATAACAGAAATATGTATGTACACAGTGTTCTACCGACTTGTACAGTAGGTACAAACAGTGGCGGCGTAAGGCGTGGGCGACGTGGGCCACCGCCTACGGCCTCGCGGTACAAGGGGCCTCGCGCATCAAAAATTTGAAAAAATGTATACAAGGTGGAGATGACAATATCACAATACGACAATAAATGCGAACATTCACTTGATAATGATTACTAACATTAGCATTTAAGCGCTCTCTGAAAAACATCAATCTTTTAAACTGCGATCTCCAACCCGCCTGCCAAGCGTGGAGATTATGGCAAAACCCTCCACTATAGTGGAGGAGGCTCATAGTCCAGCAGTGGACTGTAAAGGGCTGTTGATGATGATGATGATGATTAGCATTTAAGGTGTGTTTACTAACCACACTATGAACTATGAGTTGTTCGAAATAAAAACTTTTTATTTTTATTTTATTTTATTTTTATTGACTAAGTATTTAATATAAATTCTTGATAGCTAAACAATGTACCTAGTTAAAAATAAAAATATATTTTTTTCCAAACAAATTCAGTCATAATCAGACACAAAATTAAGCAACAACACGGTTTTAAGTGACGAACACTATTCTTTGGCGCAATATTCCTTTAAAAATAATCACTGAATCAAGAAATCAGAAACTGTCAATGATCATAGACCATTGACCCGTTTTTTTTTATTATTTCATAAAATCCGTCTTCAGGTCGCCACAAAACAAGGCCTCGCGAAATCTGTCTTGCCCACATCAAATTTAGGTCTTGCCCCGCCACTGGGTACAAATAGACTGGCATGCCCCTGTCCTCTAAACTAGGATAGGTCCTGTATCTTAGAGAACAGTGTAATGTTAGCGGTTCACATGACTATCGATAACAGCGAAACATCGACGTTGTCCCCTCACTACAAAGTGTAGCAACAGTTGCTTATCAACACGTGCCGACCTCTGACCTATTAGTAGATTAATGTTAACAGCATTCATGCCCGATGTATGACGAATTGCACAAAAATTTGACGTTTACCCCACTGTGCGTCTAAAAGGAGGGTCGTGTTTCAAAAATTTGACGTTTTACCTGACTGCGCGACCTAAAAGAGGGTAATGTTTCAAAAAATTTGAAGTTTTAACCGACTGTACGACCTAAAGTCGGGTCAAGGTTTCAAAAATTTGACGTTTAACCCGACTGTACTTTCAAAAATTAGGATAATATTTTAAAAATTTGACGTTTACTTACCTGACTGTGAGACCTAAATGGAGGGTAATGTTTAATTTTTCAACAAATTCATAATGTCCCTCCCTACTCTCTTCTAAATGCCGTTCAGGGTCCATGTTCTAGTTTTTTAATTGATTTAAATGGAAGCCTTGGTTAAGGAAGTTTAAGACATGCGCACCTGTCTAAACTAATTTTATAAATCTTTTTAGGGTTCCGCAGTCCTGACAAGGATCCTGACCCTTATAGTTTTGATATGTCTGTCTGTCTGTCTGGAAACCTTGTGGGAAATCCAAAAACCACTAATTTTATGAGACATGAAAAAATTGATTGTTTATTTGATAGATTGAAATCTATGTATAACTTCGTAAGGAAGTAAAGTTTAATCTTATCTTATCTCACAATGTTTCAAACGCTCTAAAACTGGTCATGAACTATTAGAAACCTTGAAGGTACACTGGCAAGCCCTTTGGGCTTTGCCTTGTCTTACATAACTTCATATAGAGAAGTTCACCTCCGTAAGGCCCTTCACTTTGAATAATGATTGTTTTTCTCATTTTAACCGACTTGAAAAAGGAGGAGGTGCAATTATATTATTTTTTATCAATAACAGGGTGTCTGATAACTTTATAAATATAGTCGGCAGTTTGGTGTAGTGGTTCGGAACGGACTACTATTCCGAGAGGTCCCAGATTCGATTCTCGGCCGGGCAGAATTTGAATTAATAATTAAGTAATTTTAATTTCTGTGACGGGTCTGGGTGTTACTATGTATAATATGTATGTATACAAAAAAAAGTATTTAAGTATGTTTATATCTGTTGTCTAGTACCCATAGTACAAGCTTTGCTTAGTTTGGGATTAGAAGCGCAGTGTAAAATGTCCAAGGATATTTATTTATTTATTATAGGACTCACTAAGTATGGTCTCTTAATAATCATTTCGAGATTTTTAAGTTTTATTGTGTTTTTACGAAAATTTCCACCTGCTATTGCGATGCGAGACAGTGAATGAATATTTCCTTTTTTCTATTTTCCTTTTTTTAAATACTTTTGAACTAATTCCTTGAATTTCATGAGAAAAACTAACGACGTCGTTTAGTATGTAGGTACATAATTATTTTCAAGACACCTGAACCATACAAAAAACAAAAAATAATTACCTACTACTTTGAAATTTGCATTAAACGGTTGATTACTGGAATAAACTAAACGAATGTAAGTACGTGTCTCTATGGTGATTAGGTTTAGAAAGAAAAAATATTTTTTTGGAATGGAATACAAATTAACATATATGTAGAGCAAAAATAATAGTAACTAAATTTTAACTTAATTTTGAGTGATTAATTGCATGTTAAAACAAGTTCCAAGTTAAAATTTTGTTACTACTTCACTTTTGGTCTATTTTGTCCAATGTTCTTTAGTTACCTACCTACTTAACTACACAATAGTAAAATCAGCCTCTATTATTAGTTTAGGTATAGCTTAAAACACTATATTTTTTGTCGCATATTTTATTAGGTCTTTGTGAATACAGGTCATAAAATGCTACAGTTTTTAGTTAGATTATGACTTCGTTATGTACGTATGTACAGTCAGTAAGTAATTGATAATTTAGTAGGTATACTTTATCGTAAAATAGCATCTATTGTAACCTACATAATATTGATATTCTTTAGCTTGGTGCCGTTCATACGATATAAACGTGCGATGCGATAGGGTGACCTTAGATGTACAGTTTCTGTGGACATTTAGGGACACGCTCTTGAATAGGTAGGACTACTTATTATGATGCAAATTAAAATTGACCACCATCGCACCAGCTTTTTAATAAAAAATATTAAAGTAGATAGGTAAGTACACGCACTTTTAAAAATCCCTTTGGGATAGCATATCGCCTAGTACTGAAAAGTGGCAGCAGATACTCAGTCACCTTTGTCAGCCTTTTTATTTATTACAAGAAATACTATTTATTTAACATTTATAGTTAGTTAGGTAATTAAACGGCCATTCTCAGATGAGCTAGTTTTTGCGTGTCCGGGCTGTTAAATCGTTAAAAATGACAAATTAGAGACATGCAAGTATTTTTATATGTTACTTAACAACCCTATCCAGTTGTGCATTAAATCATAGGCCTCTATTTTAAGTATTTGTGTCTAAATTAATTTCATGAAACCCTGTTCTCTAATTACCGTTACGCGTCCGCACACCGACTTAATGTTAAAAGTTGGCTGTAATTTTTATGTCGTAAAGATTTGGTTTACTCCATTCAACATTTTAAAGAGTATAAAAGATTGTCTTATGCATGGCAAAATATCTATTCTATAGAACCATTCTGTAAATAATTAGAATTAAAAAACTGCTTGTCCGAGCGAAAATCCTAATTCCCGTGACGTTTTTTGTTTTTGGGCACACAAGCCTAAATAATAATATTTGACACATCATTTACGCGCGCGGCGCGAGCCCTTAGTTAGTTCTATGACCTGTAAGCAAGTAGACGTCTATTGCGTTGGCGTACCGTCGATGAATTGCGTAAGAGTATAATTACCATATCTTTGGTTTTCAATTTTTCTATTTACCATGTCCTTACAGTCGCGCTCCTGCCATTGCGGAGGTGAGATAAGTCGATCGTCGCTCCGCGAAAATAATACGTAACTTTTTGTGATTATCCATAGACATTCCGTCGCTTGCTTGATCAATATTTTCTACCTCTAAAATTTAAACAATTTAATTGAAACTTAGGCCATTGAAAACTTAACATGTTAGACTTATTTGTGTAGTATTCGACTTGAACCGTTAAACTCAAATTTAGGGATAATGAATAAAAAACTAAAATTTTCGTCACCTTCGTGGCATCACCTTCGTGGTGTTTAACACGAAGGTAATTTTAGGCCACGAAAGTGATTTCTTGCTTTGGTTTATTTTAAAATATAATGACTGGTGTTTAAGTTTTTACAATATTTTAATAACGAATAAATTATACGTGTTAAGTAGAGTTCAGTACACCAATAAAAAAATAAGGGCCTCGTATTTTTTTTGTCTGTATGACTGTATGTATGTCTGTATATGTGACTGTGTATCTGTTAAAAGTTGTACAACAAAAATACGAGGCCATCTGGCCTCAATAAATAAACATATTTTTGTTGAGGGACTGATAAGTTAAGAGTTCTTTTTTATTGAGGTACTGATAATCCTTTTTTTTGCTTCTTTAGCATTTCAGAATGCCACCAGTATCACCCTAAAAACCAATTGCGTAGAATCTTGTAACTTAGTAGGTGACGTTATCGGTAAAATTTTATCTTGTATTTAAGTACCTACCTATTTATATTATGTTATTGCCATTTATCTATGAAAATAAGACAAAATATATGTTTTATAAATACTTAAGAGTCATTTACAGTAGTAAAGTTTGAAAAAATTATTGCTGTGAAGTACAGAATCACTTTCGTGGCATCAAAAAATTCAAAACGTTAAAGCTTCCAAACCAGACTCACTATTTGACTGATTTACTGAGAATACACTCTTCACATCAAGCGCTGCAATTTTTGTTTACAAAAAGTTGAAATAAGTTGAAAATAAAATTTGCCACGAAGGTGACGATGAGAACCGTGGCGATGAGAAATACCCAAATAAGTCGATTTTGAATTATTTTCATAATGTATTAAAGAAAATATTTAAGTAATTGAAGCCCACATCTTAGAACATCATCCTTTGTGCCGAAAAGTGACGGAAGAAACGTGTAAGTTAGGTAAGATAATTAATAAAGCTTACTAGGCCAATCAATAATTTTTATTTTGTAAATCGTTTGCTATCCTAAATAAAATAAAATAAAAAAAAAAAAAATAACTGCCGCGCCTTAAAATTTGCCGATCTAGGCTTCAGCCAACTCAGCCTGCTGGTAAATCCACCACTGCATTAAAATAAATAGAGTTACAGGTTATTACCGTACAAATATTTTACAGTATGTCCTGTAGTTTTCCCAAACGGCTGGTCACCCTAAAGACAACCATTTTTCAAGGGCGCGAAACCTTATAGCGCGGCTGTTTATAAAGTTATACGGTACACACACACGCTTGCTGTGTGATCGTTTAGAACCCTGTAGAACGGTAATAACATAGGTTAAGGGATTATTCCCACTTTTCCCACCCCTCGTTCCCATCGCTGCAACTCCTGTGTAGCCAGGATCTACAGCTTGACCGCCAATGAAAACGGGACTATTCCCTCCTCTCGTTCCCACCGCTGCAATCCCAGTGTAGCCAAGAACAGCTTACTACCACGCGACTATTCCCACCTCTCGTTCCCACCGCTGTAACTCCTGTGTAGCCAGGATCTACAGCTTGACCGCCAACCCAACCAGTGGAGGTCAAGTTTGTCCCAGGGGAAAGTTTATTTTAAAGACTGTAAACCCTTGAAAAGGAGGCTTACTAGTGACTGAGTTTCTTGCGCTGCTTCTTCTCAGCACTGGCCCATTTATTGTCCCGAAGCAGTGGTAGGGTAATACTGGGACGTGTAAAAGTGCTTTTTAAAAGCCTATTTGCAAAAATAAATGAGTTTTTTTATGAGTTAAACTGTCATTGGACCCGCAAAGAAATTAATCAGAAGAACTAAGAAGAGTTTGTTCGTTCTCCACTGTAGGAGATCGACCCTCTCTAATTTACCAATTCACCAGAGGCAAATGGAGAATTTGGCCTACACTCCCCACTGACCAGACGGGTTGCATGCTACTAATTTTGTCTCAATCGCCTTTGGACAGACAGTTAAATAATTTTGTTATTATAATAATAGACCCACTTAACACTGGGTAATCGAGGTGCAGTTTATTTTCGTATCGAAAAGTGGTCATTTTGACCTTGAATCGTTTTTTATTATTGTTAGGAAGTGGCTACTGTTACAGACAAAAAACTTAGAGCTGTAAATAATATTGTTGTTGTTCCTTAGACCTTTAAAGCTTTGTCTGTCGGTCTCTATCTCATAGAGACTTCTTGGCACGATAGTGAAAGATCATGTTTTTAAGAATTTAGACACTACAGTAAGTAACAGGCCTTTTTCAGGGCACATGCGGCGTCATCATCATCATCTTAAATTCAGCCATAAGACGTCCACAGCTGAATATAGGCCTCCTCCAATGATTTCTATATCGCCCGGTTGGTAGCGGCCTGCATCCAACGGCTTTCTGCTACATACCTTTATGAGGTCGTCACTCCACCTTGTGGGTGGACGTGGAAAAGATATGTGGACTGACGATCTGGTAAAGGACCGGTTGTTGTGAAGATCCTTGGGGGAGACCTTTTTCCAGCAGTGGTCGTTATTTGGCTGAAACAAACGAAGAAGAATACATCATATACTTATTTATTTATTTATATACATCATAATCATTTGTCTTTGACCCTGATAGTCCAGGGACCCCAGATATCGCGTCAGTACACCAATAAATATATTAAGTGACTGACACCAATTTAGCCATTCAAGCAATTGTAGCTCTATTTAGAGCGAATATCAGGGATACATCTTGCTGGATGTATGTGTGTCGTGATATAATATGATACAAGACTACACTATGTAAAAATTATATTAGGATAGGTTCAAATCTATAATATACTAGCGGCCGCCCGCGACTTCGTACGGGTGGATCCCGTTTTACCCACTTAGGGTGGAGTTTCGTAAAATCCGTTCTAAGTGAGTTCTAAAATGAACCCCCATGCAAAATTTTAACTCCCAGCACTTGTACTACTCTTTTTAATATTCGCACGCTTCCTAGTTCGAGCAAATTTCAGTGAAACCTACCAAATCTATGTAAGACCACTTATGTACCTGGAATTACGCAAATAAAGAAATTTGATTTGATTTGATTTGATTTGATTAGTAGTTTCCGAGATTTTGTGATGAGTGAGTGAGTTAGTGACCTTTCGCTTTTATCCAAGATATAAACTGAAGAGTTTGTTTGTTTGAACGCGCTATTCTCAGGAACTAACTGGTCTGATTTGGATGAATATTTTTGTGTTGGAAGCCTCACTACAGCCAATAGGGGCGAAGCAGTAAAGAACACAATGTTCCAAAAACGGGAAATAACATTATTTTCATACATACGAAGTCGCGGGCACAGCTAGTTCAAAATAAACTAAGAAAAATACAATGTTTAATGTACAGTAACGATGAGCGACTACAAAAATAAAAGTGTCTAAAAAAATGCCCGGAGAAAAAATATTTAGTATTTCCCGTTAACCTTTCCAGTAACGTAAATAAATATTACCTAAGTTTTCCTAAATTAATAAATAAACAGGAACAGGGAGAAAAGTCCAGACATCCCTTAATCGCTTACGACATCCACCGGATAAGTGGGGATGGGTCTCTTAACTAAGTAAACTTATTACGAGTGGTTATCTAACCAATAATCTTTGTGATATATAACACCTATTTAAGTAGTTACTTAGTTTGAATGAAGCCATAAGTAGGTAGGCGTCTGTAATAGGAGGCGACAATAGTACAACGGTTTAACGTAGCATTCGGATCAAGACGACCGCGACGCGAGACCGCGACTCGAGACCGCGACCGGCGACCGCGACCCACTGCTTTATATGAATTAATAGGAAGTGCTGACGGATGCAAGCGACCGAGTCGCGCGACGTGTGGGCGTGGCCTGCCGGCTACTTGCGTCGCGCGACTCGGTCGCTCACAAGGCAGTGCCGTGACGCGACAGATGCAAAATGGCCGTGTTTTCTTCGCACGAAATGAGTCGCACTGAATTTCGTATGGGTCGCACGACTCGTGTCGCGAAGATTCGTAAGTAGCTGTCGCCCTGCGACCTTCGACCGGTTGCCTGTCGCGGTCTCGGGTCGTGGTCTCTCGTCGCGGTCGTTTTGATCCGAATGCTATCTTGACTGCGGATTCAAGAGCCATTCATAATAAAGCACATTATAATAGCACCTTAATGAAAAATTGCTACTATAAAGTTGATGATTAGTTACTTATAAAAGATTTAAAAAATGATTGGAATGTTGAACTGCCTAGCTCGCATCAATATTTATGACTATGTTTTAAAGTCTGTAAACCCTTGAAAAGGAGGCTGACAATAATGACTAAGTTTCTTGCACTGCTTCTTCTCAGCACTGGCCCATTTTGTCCCGAAGCAGTGGTAAGGTTAATACTGGGACGTGTGAAAGTACTTTTTAAAGCCTTTTTGCAAAAAACATAACCCTCCTTCTGGCGCAGTCAGGTAAAAATAAGTAAATGAGTTTTATTTTCTTTAGAAAAATTCGTCTCTCTGACACTCCTCCGCTTTGGAAACCGGGCCTTAGTTTTAACAAGGAATAAGGTGGGCAGGTTTAACTATTCTATGATTATCCTGTAGGTTGTTAATAAAGGCATATCCCTTACGTGCTAACATGGCGTAGGACGCATCCAGTAATATTATACACGTGTATAATATTATCTTAATACGTAACTATGCGACCTGGATCCCTGATTGAAATAGACATTAGCAGGCCTGGCTCACTCCGCGCGGTACATCCGATAATTACCTACAGCGAAGCGCCCCGCCGGCGGGTATTATATCAGTCGAGTGTCACGCGCTCGCCCGTCAGGACGCTGGCTTGCGTTTTANTTAAAAGTACCTACAGCTTTTTATATGACGCTATTATTTGTGTACAAATTTATCAATGCATGATGTTGTTTTTTTGCTATTTTACATATATTTTCTAATTACCGTTAGATGAAGTATTAGCCTTATCTAATTACCGTGACCATAAAATTTTTGGATCTCATTTACGCGAAAACCGCTTTGAATAATTTGACGCCTTTACGATTGTTAAATTCGTACTTTTTATGTGTTTTATATTTAAATGCGTTTAAGTCAATTAAGCCAAATTTCAAAAATAATATGGTAATTAGGCTGAGAACGCCTAATCGTGAGAATGGCCGTAAAAATACCCATGTGTACAAGAACGAGTTAGGGCAATAAACTCTACGCATTTCTCATTTTAAACAAAACATACTAGCGACTTCGTACGTATCCCATCCCATTTTTATGTAAAATCCCGTCTTATTGAGCACCTACCTTCTAAAAGGAACCCCATGTGAAGAGACTCCTAGCACTTGTAACTAGTTTCTGAGATTTCGTGATGAGTGAGTGAGTCAGTCAGTCAGTCAATCAGTAACCTTTCGCTTTTATAGATACCTATACTAGATGTGTAGGTAGGTAAATAATCCAAGCTACCAATCTTTGATAGATAAAATAGTTACATGCGAGCTGGATTAGTAGAGTCGTTGCACTAAACTTGCATGCAACACATTTTTAACGGACTTCAAAAAAAGAGGAGGTTATGTTAGACTGTATAAATCTTTTTTTTCTTTCACTAGTATTTTTATGGTATGTCCTGTAGTTTTCCTAAGCGGCTGGTCACCCGAAGGCAACATTTTTCAAGGGCGCGAAACCTTATAGCGCGGCTGTTTATAAAGTTATACGGTACACACGCTTGCTGTGTGATCGTTTAGAACCCTGTAGAACGGTAATAACATAGGTTAGGGGATTATTCCCACATTTTTCCACCCCTCGTTCCCATCGCTGCAACTCCTGTGTAGCCAGGATCCACAGCTTGACTGCCGCGGGACTATTCCCACATCTCGTTACCACCGCTGCAACTCCTGTGTAGCCAGGATCTACAATTCGACCACCAATAAAAACCCAACCAATGAAAACGGGACTATTCCCACCTCTCGTTCCCACCGCTGTAACTCCTGTGTAGCCAGGATCCACAGCTTGACTGCCGCGGGACTATTCCCACCTCTCGTTACCACCGCTGCAACTCCTGTCCTGTGTAGCCAGGATCTACAATTTGACCACCAATAAAAACCCAACCAATGAAAACGGGACTATTCCCACCTCTCGTTCCCACCGCTGCAATNGTGGTGGGAACGAGAGGTGGGAATAGTCCCTTCAGAATTTAGTGAACTTTTTAGAAGCTGTGTAGTCTTACTTATTTTTAATTGTTAATTTTTCATAAGTAAACAATTAAAATTAAAATCTAAGTACGTGAAATGTTTTTTATTTATGTAAATATTACGTCTTTTCAACAATGGTTATGTTAACAAAACAAAAACAATAACTAGGTACGTCAAACTTTAAAATCATGTACTTGTTTAGGAAACAAGAACTTGTAAGACAAGCAGAAAGTACTAATTTAACCCAAGGTTTTTAATTTATTATTATTTTTTTATTTATTCCTTCGGACTATATTAGTTTTCATTTATTATTTACTAGCTTTACGCCCGCGGCTTCGCCCGCGTGGAATTTTGTGTCACATAAAAACGTTATCGCGCGCGTCCTGTTTCAAAAACCGGGATAAAAACTATCCTGTCCTTTCCCGGGACTCAAACTATCTCTATGCCAAATTATTTCTTCAAAATCAGTTCAGTGGTTTAGGCGTGAAAGCAAGACAGACAGACAGACAGAGTTACTTTCGAATTTGTAATATTAGTATAATAGACTAGTGACCCCCTCCTGCTTTGCACAGGTACAATGTAATAATATACCTGGGTGAATATCCCAAACACGTTTTTTACGCGGCGGAGCTGAGAATCGATGGGAGAAATGTAACTAGAGCGATGATTTTTTTCTGTATATAGTTTATACAGCGTTTTACACGATAGCAAAGNGTTAAGGTTTAGCACTTACTCAGTCCGTGCCTGAGGTATGGAAGCGGCACGGGAGGGTGTTTTTGAGACGTCATTATGCTTCAGATTTGCCGTTCCCATAAATGAGGTTACTGACTGTTTATAGTTCCAAAATACTGAATTGTCCTATCCATGACATTGACAGTGGGGCGCCACCGTCAATACCGGATCGCTGGTTCCGATTTTTGCCATGTTGGAAACCATATAGTTGAAAGATGGTAGCGCCCCCCTGTCATTGAGTTTGGTGGGACAGTTCAGAGGGTCTAGACAAAGTGCAAATTATAATCGCAAACCAGTCGAAAAGTGGTCGAAAAGCCCCTTTTTTGTATGGAGTTTTGACGGATTCGATTTTCGATTCGATCAAAAAGTGCGTTTTGTCTAGAGGGCCAGCGTGGGTCATCTTTAACAAGAACCTTTGTTTTGTCACCTGTCATCCGCTTTACACTGGACTATGTTCTTCTGATTAATTTCGTTGCGAGTCCAATGACAGTAACTTTCCCCCGGGACAAACTTGACCTTCACTGGTTGGGTTATTAGCGGTCAAGCTGTAGATCCTGGCTACACAGGAGTTGCAGCGGTGGGAACGAGAGGTGGGAATAGTCCCTTCACAATTTAGTGAACTTTTAGAAGCTGTTGGTTGTAGTCTTACTTATTTTTAATTATTAATTTTTCATAAGTTAACAACTAAAATTAAAATGTACGTGAAATGTTTTTTTCTACGTAAATATTACGTCTTTTCAACAATGGTAATGTTAACAAAACAAAAACAATCATACGTCAAACTTTAAAATCATGTACTTGTTTAGGAAACAAGAACTTGTAAGACAAGCAGAAAGTAATTTAATCAAGGTTTTTAATTTATTATTATTTAAAAATTCATTCCTTAGGACTACAGTTTTAATTTATTATTTACTAGCATTCCGCCCGCGGCTTGGCCTGCGTGGAATTTTGTCTGTCACAGAAAAACGTTATCGCGCGCGTCCCTTTTTCAAAAACCGGGATAAAAACTATCCTATGTCCTTTCTCGGGACTCAAACTATCTCTATGCCAAATTATTTCTTCAAAATCAGTTCAGTGGTTTAGACGTGAAAGCAAGACAGACAGACAGACAGAGTTACTTTCGAATTTGTAATATTAGTATAATAGACTAGTGACCCCCTCCTGCTTCGCACAGGTACAATGTAATAATATACCTACTTAAAAACCTTCCTCTTGAATCACTCTACTTAAAAAAAACCGCATCCAAATCCGTTGCGTAGTAGTTTGTTTTAAAAAAATAATAATATTTTATGTAGTGATATTTTTATTTATTTATTCCTTCCCACAGCGTGTGACGAGATGTGGTGGTGGGATTGGGAATAAGTAAGTAGTCCCGTTTATTAACGACTTTCCTTCGTTTCGTTGCAAAGCAGGATATTATGAAAAAAAGATTTCTTATGCCCGTTTTCACCATCAATCCCTAATTTTCAAGTGATCCCTCTATGAAAAGAAAGTAAATTCCTGTTATGTTGTGTTAATACCATATGGGTCGCTTAAAAATTAGGGATTGATGGTGAAAACGGGCAAAGTTAAGTTTTTAAACAATTCCTAAGTTTATTGCAGGAATCTTGAGAGATTTTGCCTGATTTAGGTTATAGTCAGAGAAGAGAAACATTGGAAAAACGTTTCTAAAATCATTTTTCTTCATGTTTGTATAAGGTGTTAGAGATTAATTAATCGATTAATTGTCATCACTATAAATAGACAAAGAATAAAGATGAGTAAGTTGGTAGGTTAGACTGTTAGTTTAATTAAGTTTATTTTTTTAGTTTAGGTACCGTTGGATTAATTGACTACTTAATAATCACAAAATAGACAAAGAATAAAGATATAGGTACAGACAGACAGTAGTCTAATCTATTGTATGTTCTAATTATCAACAGTGACTAACTCTAATTGTTGAATGCTATTAGCTATGACGCAATCTATCAGATGAATTAATCCATTATGTTTTCCTTTGTAAAGTGATAATTTATTATGTTTAGTTTAAAAACAGTTTGTTTAGATACTTAAAAAAGCACAGAGAAAATTTAATCTACATATAACTCAAAGGTGACTGACTGACTGAACTGACTGACATAGTGATTTATCAACGCACAGCCCAAACCACTGGACGGATCGGGCTGAAATTTGGCATGCAGGCAGATGTTATTGACGTAGGCATCCGCTAAGAAAGGATTTTACGAAACTCCACCCGCCCATCACCCGCGATATCGTACGCGTGGATCCCGTTTTATCCCTTAGGGGTTGAATTTTGCAAAATCCTGTCCTAGTGAGCATCTACGTTCTAAAAGGAACCCCCATGCAAAATTTGACACTCCTAGCACTTGTAGTTTTTGATATTTCATGATGAGTGAGTGAGTCAGTCAGTCAATCAGTAACATTTCGCTTTTATAGATATATCTAGATAGCCTTGTCACACTCTAACCGTCTTTCCTTCACTACCACCACCATACTGTCAGTCACAATGTCTGGTGCGCTTCAGTCTTTGGGCCCCAATAATAACGGATTATATTTCTTCTTTTGCAGACGATGGTGTGTATCGTGCCTATGGAGTACTGCCACGTTGCTGATACACAGGCTGTTGGCTGGACACGCCTTGAGACCTTCCATTGCAGGTGAGACCATAGAATCCTCATCATCAAGTAATTTATTCAGTCTCCATTGCAGGAGGACGACCCTCTCTTATCAGAGGCAAATGGAGTATTTGGCCTACACTCTCCACGCTGGCCAGACGGGTTGGGGAGGCTTGATATTCGCATAGTTATCCTTTAGTCGCTTTCTACGACATCCACAGAACGAGACGGAAGTCCTATTTAAGGATGTAGCACACTTATCAACCCGGATAGCGATCGTAACCGTATCAACTAGAGGCGGTCAGTATTCTTTGTATGAAACTCCATACTGCAACGCACACTTATCCGCACCGTAACGTAAACGCCTCGCGGTTGACAGCGCGCGAAAGGCGATACGGTGTTGATCCCATTCCGAGTTGATAAGTCTGCTATTACTACCTTCAATGAAAAATGCATCCTACTTAGTCGTCTCGCCCCCTTAACAGGGACATTTGGGAGGATTTTTCATCATTCCGGTCAACCTGTGATGTTACTCCGAAAAATCTTATCGAATGATGCCATCTCTCTCACATAAAGCGTGATGCCAACATGAGCGACGGTGACAGATGGACCCGTAACTACGTAAACAGTGTTGCTGGCTTCGTCGTTTCGGGGTGGATGCCATCTTCTTCTTCTTGTCGTGTCAACAACAAACCTATAGTGTCAGCCCAAAACCCCGCCACAAAACGTTGTCAGTAGCCTTCAATTAATCTTCCGCCGTGCAGTTGTATGCCATAAGTAGATGACTTTAATTCCACTCCAACCTCGTTGTTTCTAAAACGAGCAAAGATTGAGTAGCTTAAAATAATATCCTAAAACTTTCTTCTTTCAGCGAGCAAGCCGGCGAAGCAACGGGTGGCCGGTACAGAACACCTCCATCCGATCCCGAAGGTGGAATGCCAGGTGTTACACGCGCCCACCCATCACAGCATCGACGTCATATTCGTGCATGGACTGTGTGGTAAGAGGATCTTCATCAGCTCTCTGCATCAACATCATTTAAGCCACAGGACGTCCACTGCTGAAAATAGGCCTNTGCTCAGTAAGTTGGTAGGTTAGACTGTTAGTTTAATTAAGTTTATTTTTTGAGTTTAGGTACCGTTGGATTAATTGACTACTTAATAATCACAAAATAGACAAAGAATAAAGATATAGGTACAGACAGTAATCTAATCTATCTAATTAACAACAGTGACTAACTCTAATTGTTGAATGCTATTAGCTATGACGCAATCTATCAGATGAATTAATCCATTATGTTTTCCTTTGTAAATACGTGATCATTTATTATGTTTAGTTTAAAAACAGTTTTTTTAGATACTTAAAAAAGCACAGAGAAAATCTAATCTAAATATTATAACTCAAAGGTGACTGACTGACTGACATAGTGATCTATTGAATCAACGCACAGCCTAAACCACTGGACGGATCGGGCGGAAAGGCTTGCAGGTAGATGTTTGAAGTAGGTATCCGCTAAGAAAGTAAGTATTTTACGAAACTCCACCCGCGGCCGTCCGCGACTTCGTACGCGTGGACCCCGTTTTACCCCCTTAGGGGTTGAATTTTGCAAAATCCCGTCTTAGTGAGTACCTACGTCCAAAAGGAACCCCCGTGCAACATTTGAGACTCCTAGCACTAGTCTAGTACCTAGTTTCTGAGATTTCGTGATGAGTGAGTGAGTCAGTCAGTCAGTCAGTCAGTCAATTAGTAACCTTTCGCTTTTATAGATATCTATAATATGTCTAGATAGCCTTGTCACACTATAACCGTCTTCTCTTCATTACCACCACACTGTCAGTCACAATGTCTGGTCCGCTTCAGTCTTTGGGCCCCATTAATGACGGATTTTATTTCTTCTTTTGCAGACGATGGTGTGTATCGTGTCTATGGAGTACTGCCACATTGCTGATACACAGGCTATTGGCTGGACACGCCCTGAGACCTTCCATTGCAGGTGAGACCATAGAGTTTTCCTTATCAGGTTCATTTATGCAGTCTACAATGCAGGAGGACGACCCTCTCTTACCAGAGGCAAATGGAGGATTTGGCCAGACGGGTTGGAGAGGCTTGATGTTCGCATACTTATCCTTTAGTCGCCTTCTACGACATCCATAGAACGAGAGGGAGTATAGCACACTTATTAAATCAACCCGGATAGGGATAGTAACCGTATCAACTAGAGGTGATCAGTATTCTTTGTATGAAACTCATCATTTTTTCATCATTCCGGTCAACCTGTGATGTTACTCCGAAAAATGTCTTATCGAATGATGCCATCTGTCTCACATAAAGCGTGATGCCAACATGAGAGACGGTGACAGACAGACCCGAAACTACGTAAACAGCGTTGCTGGCTTCGTCGTTTCGGGGTGGATGCCATCTTCTTCTTCTTATCGTGTCGACAACAAACCTACAGTGTCAGCCCAAAGTCCGCCATCAAAAGTGGCGTTGTCAGTAGCCTTCATTAAATCTTCTTGCGTGCAGTTGTATGCCATAAGTTGATGACTTTTCCACTCCATCCTCGTTGTTTCTAAAACTAGCAACGATTGAGTAGCTTAAAATAATATCCTAAAACTTCTTTCAGCGAGCAAGCCGGTGAAGCAACGAGTGGCCGGCACAGAGCACCTCCATCCGATCCCGAAGGTGGAATGCCAGGTGCTACACGCGCCCACCCATCACAGCATCGACGTCATTTTCGTGCATGGACTCTGTGGTAAGGGGATCTTCATCAGCTGTCTTTAAACCTCTCATCATCATCATCAGTGGTCGCCCCAAGCATACTTGGCGGCGTACTGTAGCAGACGAGGCGAAGAAAATCGCCAAGACCTGGAGCGAAACGCGAAACTCAAGACCGAACGCGACGGAGGACTGTTAAGGACGTCCTCTGCCCCATCTAGGGGACATAATAGGGCCTTAAGTCAAATCAAGTAAAGTCATCATCATCATCTCAGCCACAGGATGCCCACTGCTGAACATAGGCCTCCACCAATGATTTCCACATCGGCCGGTTGGTAGCGACCTGCATCCAGCGCCTTCCTGCAGTTCCTGCTACATTTATGAGGTCGCCGGTCCACCTTGTGGGTGGACGTCTCAAGCTGCGTTTTCGGGTACGTAACCTCCACTCCAGAACCTTGCTGCCCCATCGGCTGACAGTTCTACGTACTGTGCCCGACCCGTTGCCCCTTCAGCTTGCTAATCCGTCGGGCTATGATGTCTTGCCAAATGGTTTCGAACTCTTGAAGCGCTGGTAGGGCAAAAAGATTATGAGACGTAAAGGCCGTGTGGTCTTGGAAGACCCCCTGTCTTAGAACCATATCCCGGGACAAACTTGACATTAAATGGTTGGGTTTTGCAGCAGTGGGAACGAGAGATGGGAATAGTCCCGGTTGTCTCAGAACCAGAGATCCCGGGTTCGATTCCCGATGGGACAATATTGTCGGGAACTCCCAAAATACCTACAACAATGCTTTTAACATTGTTATTATGGGAATAAACGTTGGTAAGATGGTGGTGACTTTTATTAGTAGAAAATACTAACGTAGAAAAACACTTTCAGGATCCCTCGGCAACACCTGGAGACAGGGTGACTGGCGAGAGAAGTACGAACTCGAACCCAGCAGGGTTCCCCTTCTCAGACCTTCGCCCTGCCAGTGCATAGACAAACGAACCCAGAAGAACTTCGAAAACGACTTCAAAAACATCGACGACTTGTACAAATTCAAGAAAATCATATCCAACGATGAAGCGTTTACCACAGAGAAGTTTTTTAACGAAACTCTAGATCAAGTTGAGATATTGGATAACTTCGAAACTCAAGCGCAGTTCGTTCGTGATTTGTTCGAAAATGAGAATAGAGAAGAGAAGTGTGAAGAAGTGAAGCCTGAAGAAGTGGATTGTGTGTGTAAAGTGACTGAGGGTAGGCAGTGTGAAGTGGGCTGTGGGTGTGTGTGTGATGAGTGCTACTCCACTTGCTGGCCAAGAGACTGGATTAAGGAAGACTATCCTGAAGCTAGGGTCATATCTATAAACTATACTAGTGACCCGTACTTGTGGAGGCCGCTGTGGATCAAGCAATGCAAAAGGTAAATTAGCATTGTTGGATTCTTTAATTCAATTTACACTTAAGGTTCGGTCAAACCAACGCGATCACACGCGATCAGCCGGCGTGCAGCGATGGCGATCGATGCATTTCTATCTAATCAATAAATGTTTCTTTCTTTCTCGCCATCGCTGCACGCCGGCTGATCGCGTGTGATCGCGTTGGTTTTTGCATGCCTCGCAGAGCTGATGGCCGCTGGGAAAAAAAAGTTCTCGAGTGGCGACCACCAGTCGGAAGAGGTGTGTAGGCAGGTACCACTAGGTAGACTTACGATCTGGTGAACATGGCTGAATTCGGGCAATGCAGGAGGCAGGAACGATCGTTTGGGGGAGGCCTTTGTCCAACAGTGGACGTTATTTGGCTGAAACGAGGATGAACGACTTTTTCCACCTTCCCAAACTGTCTAGCCAGCGTGGGGAGTGTAGGCCAAATATGTACTCCATTTGTCTTTAGTAAATTACCTGATAAAGGTAGCAGGAAGGCGCTGGATGCAGGCCGCTACCAGCCGTGCGATGTGGAAGTCATTGGGGGAGGCCTATGTTCAGCAGTGGACGTCCTGTGGCTGAAATGATGATGATGATGAAGAAGTCATGCTCCTGCAGTGGAGACTAAATGACCAGTGGGTCTAGTCAAAACGCACTTTAAAATCGCAAACCCAGCGCAAACCAGTCGCAAACAAATTAACCCTTATTCAAATAAAGGTAGATATATTACCACTTTGTTTACTTTTAAAAAAGGATCCTAATTTTCGATATGGTAATACTTAAAGATATCTTGGTCACTTATTTATATTTTTAAATATATTTTTTTACTTATCTATGCCATTTTACAACTTTTCAACGTCATTTGTCACTGTCAGATAATGTCAAAGTCAACCAAACGGTTTTGGTGTAAACAATTTCAAGTTTTTAGCGCACGTTTTTAGTATTTTGGAAACTTTGTTCAACGAAAATTCTGATAAGTGTTTTTTGGATTCAAATTCCTAAACTATAACATTTATTGTATTTTCTTACTTATAGGCAAAGTCTGCAATTGATTTATTCATATAATTTAGACATTTTAAAGAAGTGGTAAATAGTTTACCATTGTCCGATCCCGTCTTGACAAAAGTCTGAGCCCCGATTACGGTAACTTTTAACGTCAACAATCCAGACACGCTTCTCGATTCTGCGATACGATTGGTCGTTCAACAGCGTACGTCAGCTGTTTTAACCAATCGTATCGCAGAATCGAGAAGCGTGTCTGGATTGTTGACGTTAAAAGTTACCGTAATCGGGGCTCTGATGATATATAAAAAAACTGTTGTTTTTTGTATGTGCACAAATAAAACTAAATAAATATTTGGAGAAATGTTAAGTTATTTTGATAACTATTTACGTAACGTTTTGACGTTACGTAATTAGTGAATTGTTAGTTTCAGACTCAAGGTAAGCATCCTAATTTTAAGCATAATAACTAATATTAATCAATATTATTTTAAATAAAAACAATAAATTTATTTCATTCCCAAAATATTTAATAAAATATAGGCAGAAGCAAGAGGAATTCACTAGTCAAGAACCAAAAATAAACCAAAACGGACAATGGTAACTATTTTACCACCAACATTTAATAATTTGTAGTCATGAATGGATAATGGTAAATTATTTACCACCCAAAAAACTACCCCTTCCCCTATTTTTTTATAAATGTTGATCAAAAATATGAAATAAGTGACCCACAATTACCCAAAATCCACTTCAACTTTGTAAAAAAAATGCATACCAGCTCGCGTTTGAATAAGGGTTAACAAATCGCAAAAGAGGTCGATAACAAAAAAGGCTTAGTCAAACGGCAAAAACTCGAATCGCAACACCCGCCATTTTCATTGCGATTACTAAAACCCCGGTGATAAGCTTGGATTCGATCGAAAACCAATAGGGTGAGTTGCACCACCTAACTTTAAACGTAACTATGACGTTAACCGGTGTTTTTTGTATGGAGCTTGACAGATTTTAGACGTTTGTCAAAGTTAAACTAAGATGGTGCAACCCACCCTAAGGCTGTTTTGACAAATCCGTATCGCGATGTCGTTTTGACAGCTAGTTTGACAGCGAAGCATAGACGTAAACAGAGAGCAGAAAGAAGGAAGAAAGTAATTTAAAAAAAAAAGCTAGAAAAAGTAAAAACAATCGCAGTCATAGACATTTTTTAACTTTTATTCGATTTTGAATGAACTTTAATATCGCCGCGTCGTTGGTGGTTCAATGTGCATTTTGGCTGCCATTTTCCGATCGAATCGAATCACTGGTGACGCGGCGACTGACATTAGTGAAAACTTCCCATTGGTTTGCGATGGCATTTTGACTAGACCCACAGAGGTGGAATTGTGTAATAAAGTCAGATAAACAAAGCGTTTGACAGAATAATCGTACGTTATGAACTGTCAAATGATTACGATTGCTTTACACAATTCCACCTCTGATGATGATGACCTTATTTTCTAGGCTGCGGCTACACGAGAGAGCGGATCAGATGACGAAGCAGCTTCTAGAATTAGGCGTGGGAGAGAGACCGATCATTTGGGTCGGCCATTCGAAAGGGGGACTGTTTATTAAACAGATATATTGCGAAGGTAACTACCGTCTCTGTAGTCCAGTTTTAAAGGATTTTGGATGCGTTCTGCAGTCAAATGTGATGTAAAACCACACCGCTGACTGATTGCCCTGATCAACAATGTTGTTCATAACTAAAGTCCGGTCGCCGAGCAGATAGAATTTCGTCGAATGACCCCAAGCTACTCTTCATACCCTTTCCAGGGCACTTGTACACGTCCCAAATATAGCTTGCCCTACCACCACTTCGGGACAACATATTATGGGCTGGTGCTGAGAAGAAGTGGCAGAAGAAACTCAGCCCAACTCAACTTTGAATTATTATTAAATAGACACAATTTTAAGTACCAAATTAATTAAAATTTAATTCCTCAATTTATTTCAGCTTACGAAGCCCATTTGCAGAGTCAAAAAGACAATATTTCTAATACCCTCACAAAAGCAAACGAAGACAAAAATTCATCATTTAAAGATGAAAACGAAACTAATAATGCTAACGACATTGAAAATAATAACGACAATGTTATTAATGAAAGAAACGAAAAGACAATGAACGAGTTAAATTGTAATATTAATGAAGTTAATAATATTGGATATGAAAACGATAATGTGTTAATAGAAGATAGTGAAAAAGAAAATGTAACAGAAGATGAAAATAAAGAAGAATGTAATGAATCCAATGCAGAAAGTCAAATTGTGAAGTTGGAAAGAGAAATTAGTGAAAAAGATTCGTCTTCAAACAGTCAAGGTAAGATTATAAATTATTCAGTAAAGATGTTTAGCAATGGACGTCCTGTGGCTGAAATGATGCGTTTGATCGCTATTGATCGATTTTCTTCGCCTCGTCTGCTACCAGTGCGCCGCCATGTTAGCTGGGGGCAACCACTTCTTTCTTTTATCATCATCATCATTTCAGCCATAGGACGTCCACTGCTGAACATAGGCCTCCCCCAATGATTTCCGCAATGGCCGGTTGGTGGCGACCGGCATCCAGCGCCTTCCTCGTAAAGGGTCGTCGGTTCACCTTTTGGGTGGAAGTCCTACGCTGCGCTTTCCGGTACGTGACCTCCACTCCAGAACCTTGCTGCCCCATCGGCCGTCAGTCCTGCATACTTTGTGCCCTGCCCATTGCCCCATCGGCTGTCAATCGGCTAATCCGTCGGGCTATGTCAGCGATTCGTTACGGATCTCCTCATTTCTGATTCGATCTCGTAAAGCATTGGTTCCCAAACCTATTTGAGACGCGCCCTCATTCGACCATTCAAAAAATTCCTCGCCCCGCCTCCTCCAGTCAAGATTATTTCTTGGTCGTATCGAGCAGTCTGGAATGCATTCTCTCAGCGGTCGCAGGTTTTTTATACTTAACTACACAGATGGCCCGCGCCTCCCTTTAAAGGTCTTTGCGCCTCCACTGGGGGGCGCGTCTCTCACTTTGGGAACCAATATCGTAAAGAAACACCATATCACGCTGTGAAACTTTGAGCTGATGATGATAACATCAAAATAACTTGCAGAAGACTCCAGGTCGCAGCAAGCTAGCCTCTGGCTGAACAGTGCCGGATTCATGTTCTATTCAGTGCCGCATCGAGGGTCCCCGCTGGCGGACATCAAGACACCCATCACGGCTAGAAGCATTGAGATCTTGGAGATCAGTAAAGGTCAGTATTTTTCAGACACACACTAGTGACAGATTTACCAAAGAAGCCAAATGTAGTCGCGCGACTGCAAAATGTCGTAATGTGTAGTAAGTTCCCTTAAACCTTTGTTTCCTTAATAAAGAAAAATAAAAATAAACATGTCCTACCTCCATAGCTTGTACTACCACCACTTCGGAACAAAATATCGACTGGTGCTGACAGAAGGAATGAGGGGAAAGAAAAAAATAGCCTACTAAAAGCCGGTCTCTGAGCACTTAATATTTTGTCCCATCAGCTACCCATCCTTATCGCTCGCGCGTAATTATGTTGCTGTCGCGCTCGCACACTCACTGCGGGCGCCCGTCGCACAGTCGCGACAGCAATATAATTACGCGCGAGCGATAAGGATGTGTAGCTTGGGGTCATTGGACGAAATTCTACGTGCTCGGAGACCAGACTAGTACACATTAAAGACGCGCGTATACTTTGCTGAGTGTCTCAAAATTAGCACATTATTGATGACTTTTGAAACTTCTATGGACCATATTAGGCTTGTTCGATCGATGCGTCTTCTTATGACTTCCAGTGTTAGCATAATGCTAATTTTGGGACACCTTGTATGCATAAGCACACATCTGCACACGCCAGTTTAACAGTAGGTTGAAGCCTATGGCGGCAAAGAGACTACAAATTGGTCTTACATATTGGTTCATATTCATACTGTCAAATTAATAAGTAGTTAGTAGGATGAGGGGAAAGGGAAAATAATCTACCGGAAGCAAATTCCTAAATCCACTGACACAATAACACAGAAATACTCAATATTCATTTTGTCACATGTAAAATTAAAATTTTCCCTTACTAGAAAACTAATTAGGAAAATCACGGCTAGGATATTGTTATGACGATTGAATCTAAACGCGAAAACTCGCGGACATCAACATTTTTATCCGGCTCGAAGGACCAAAATCTTGTATTCATCATCATCAACAGCCCTTTACAGTCCACGGCTGGACTATTCGCCTCCTCCACTATAGTGGAGGGTTTTGCCATAATCCCCACGCTTGGCAGGCGGGTTGGAGATCGCAGTTTAAAAGATTGATGTTTTTCAGAGAGCGCTGCTGCCCGTTCTCTGTTTGATGTGTAGTCCCTAAGTCGCCTCTTACGACACCCGTGGGAAGAGTAGGGGTTGGTGACAAATGTATTCTACTCTGCCGTCACCACACGGCTTAATCTTGTATTAAAAACCTTTTATTTCCGCTTCCAGATTGCTCCCTCGTCCTGTCCCTGCAGGACCGGTGGTTGAAGGCGACGGACCCGTCCCGGCCGCCGGTTCGGAGCCTGGTGGAGACATGCAAGACTCTTATGTCGGTGCTTTGGTTGAGGATCGTGAGCGTGCCTTCTGCTGGTAAGATTAGAATACAGTACTAGTTTGATTTCTTTGTTTCAGTAAAAAGATGTCCACTGCTGGACAAAGGCCTACTCTAAAGGTGAGCATAGTCCGCGTCAGGTACTTCCCGCGACCTTCACCAGGTCGTCGGTCCACCGAGTGGGAGCCCTGTCCATTTAGAGATTTTTGATAAATAAATAATAATAATCTATAATAAAAAATTACCAATTCTTTTTTAAAATGTTCGTTGAAGTCCAAGGATGGTTTTTACGGCGAGATTTGCAAAATTCAACTCCTAAGGGGGTAAAACAGTGTCCACGCGTACAAAGTCGCGGGCGGCCGCTAGTAAATACAAATATCTCTGGACAAACTCGGTGGGAACAAATTACTTACTTTACAAAGTAAAATTTACATAAAATCAACTAACATTACCTCTTTTTTCCAGACGCAGGCATAGGCTCCCTATACGGCGTTCCAGTTGACCACAGAGAGATATGCAAGCCGACCAGTCGCCACTGTATGCTGTACAAAGAACTAATGACCCTCATGCATGCGGCGCTCAAGAAATGCAGATGCGAGAGCGAGANCATCACAGTTGGGAGGCCTACCAACGCTAGCAAAAGGGCAAAGGCCTCCTTCAAGGGTTTCTATAACGATCGCTGCGCTATCCTTCACTAGATCATCGGGCTACCAAATGGGACACTCGAGAACTGCCCTAGGAATCAGATCAACGAGCTATCCTAACAATAGTATCTTTTTGTAAGCTTTTAATAGCCTTCCCTACCCGTCAGGCCAGTGTGAGGAGTATAGGACAAATCCTCCATGTTGTCTTTGATAAATTGGAGAGGGATTGTGCTCCTGGAGTGGAGACTAAAGAACCTGATGATGATGATGACCTTATTTTCCAGGCTGCGGCTGCACGAGAGAGCGGATCAGATGACGAAGCAGCTTCTAGAATTAGGCGTGGGAGAGAGACCGATCATTTGGGTCGGCCATTCGAAAGGGGGACTGTTTATTAAACAGATATATTGCGAAGGTAACTACCGTCTCTGTAGTCTAGTTTTAAAGGATTTTGGATGCGTTCTGCAGTCAAATTTGATGTAAAACCACACCGCTGACTGATTGCCCTGATCAATAATGTTGTTCATAACTAAAGTCCGGTCGCCGAGCAGATAGAATTTCGTCGAATGACCCCAAGCTACTCTTCATACCCTTTCCAGGGCACTTGTACACGTCCCAAATATAGCTTGCCCTACCACCACTTCGGGACAACATATGGGCTGGTGCTGAGAAGAAGTGGCGGAAGAAACTCAGCCCAACTCAACTTTGAATTATTATTAAATAGACACAATTTTAAGTACCAAATTAATTAAAATTTAATTCCTCAATTTATTTCAGCCTACGAAGCCCATTTGCAGAGTCAAAAAGACAATATTTCTAATACCCTCACAAAAGCAAACGAAGACAAAAATTCATCATTTACAGATGAAAACGAAACTAATAATGCTAACGACATTGAAAATAATAACGACAATGTAATTAATGAAAGAAACGAGAAGGCAATGAACGAGTTAAATTGTAATATCAATGAAGTTAATAATATTGGATATGAAAACGAGAATGTGTTAATAGAAGATAGTGAAAAAGATAATGTATCAGAAGATGAAAATCAAGAAGAATGTAATGAATCCAATGCAGAAAGTCAAATTGTGAAGTTGGAAAGAGAAATTAGTGAAAAAGATTCGTCTTCAAACAGTCAAGGTAAGATTATAAATTATTCAGTAAAGATGTTTAGCAATGGACGTCCTGTGGCTGAAATGATGCGTTTTATCGCGATTGATCGATTTTCTTCGCCTCGTCTGCTACCAGTGCGCCGCCATGTTAGCTGGGGGCAACGACTTCTTTCTTTTATCATCATCATCATTTCAGCCATAGGACGTCCACTGCTGAACATAGACCTCTCCCAGTGATTTCTACAATGGCCGGTTGGTAGAGGCCTGCATCCAGCGACTTCCTAAAAAAAATCGTCGGTCCACCTTGTGGATGGACGTCCTACGCTGCGCTTTCCCGTACGTGACCTCCACTCCAGAACCTTGCTGCCCCATCGGCCGTCAGTCCTGCATACTTTGTGCCCTGCCCATTGCCCCATCGGCTGTCAATCACTTCAGCTTGCTAATCCGTCGGACTATGTCAGCGATTCGTTACGGATCTCCTCATTTCTGATTCGATCCCGTAAAGCATTGGTTCCCAAACTTATTTGAGACGCGCCCCCATTCGACCATTCAAAAAATTCCTCGCCCCCGTCCTCCAGTCAAGATTATTTATTGGTCATATCGAGCAGTCTGGAATGCATTCTCTCAGCGCAGCGGTCGCAGGTTTTTATACTTACCTAAGTACACAGATGGGCCGCGTCCCCCCTTTAAGGGCTATATTTTACAGGGACACCATGGCTGCGCAACCAGTCGCCGGCTACCAACAAAATGTATGCAGCTTTGCGCAACCAAACGGACACCAGGTGAGTAACTCTCTATAGAGCTGCATACATTTTGTAGGTAGCCGGCGACTGGTTGCGCCGCCATGGTGTCCCGGTGAAATATAGCCCTAAAGGTCTTTGCGCCTCCACTGGGGGGCGTGCCCCCCACTTCGGGAACCAATATCGTAAAGAAACACCATAACAGGCTGTGAAACTTTGAGCTGATGATGATAACATGAAATTACTTGCAGAAGACTTCAGATCGCAGCAAGCCAGTCTCTGGCTCAACAGTGCCGGCTTCATGTTCTATTCGGTGCCGCATCGAGGGTCCCCGCTGGCGGACATCAAGACACCCATCACGGCTAGAAGCATTGAGATTTTGGAGATCAGCAAAGGTCAGTATTTTTTTAGACTTGTACAAACGTACAAAGGTTGTCCCAAAATTAGCAGGTCACTCTGTCACCAGCGATTGATGAGCCTAACGCCCGTATCCACAAACGATGCTTGCTTAAGTGAAGCAGCAAATCGAACGCACAGTGTTGAATAGAGCTCTGTGATTGGTTCGTGTGTCACCCTGTGCGTCCACGCGCACTGTGAGACCTCATAGCAATGTTTGTGATTATACGGTCGTTAGACTTGTACACACAAATGCCTATGTCGTGGGCCGATCGTTGCATTGGCCACATCGTGATGTGCCCGGGAATATCGTGATACGGCGACACTTCATGATCTGTCCATCTTACACCAGCCATATCATTCGACGTTTACTTAAAGTTTGACGATATTTTTTTATAAACCTTTTATTTCCAGATTGCTCCCTCGTCCTGTCCCTGCAGGACCGGTGGTTGAAGGCGACGGACCCGTCCCGGCCGCCGGTTCGAAGCTTGGTGGAGACATGCAAGACTCTCATGTCGGTGCTTTGGTTGAGGATTGTCAGCGTACCTTCTGCTGGTAAGAGAATAATACAGTACAAGTTTGATTTCTTTATTTCAGTAAAAAGATGTCCACTGCTGGACAAAGGCCTCCCCAAAGGGTGAGCATAGACTAGAGCATGTACTTGTAACCATTGATAACTTGTAACAAAACAACGAGCTGCTCTATAGTCTGATCGCCGAGCACCTAGAATTTTGTCCAATGACCCCAAGCTACCCATCCTTATCGCTCGCGCGTAATAATATTGCTGTCGCGACTGTGCGACGGGCGCCCGCAGTGAGTGTGCGAGCGCGACAGCAACATAGTTAATTACACGCGAGCGATAAGGATGGGTAGCTTGAGGTCATTGGACGAAATTCACGTGCTCGGCTACCAGACTTTAGAAATGTCTAGTAAGTGTGTTATCCTGTTATGAACCAAACGTCATACATTTTACTTGTATTGGACCTACCTTGTAAGAACGTTACATTACATGGAATTAAATGCTTTTGTCTATCCTTAAGGACTTCCACAACGAACGATCCTGAGCCGTCCGCGTCAGGTACTTCCCGCGACCTTCACAAGGTCGTCGGTCCACCGAGTGGGAGCACTGTCCATTTCGAGATTTTTGATAAATAAATAATAGTAATCTATAATATAAAAAATAAATCGCAAAATTTGTTGGTAAGCGCATAACTGAAAAACGTCTGGACCGATTTTACCAATTCTTTTTCAAAATGTTCGTTGAAGTCCAAGGATGGCTTTTACGGCGAGATTTGCAAAATTCAACTCCTAAGGGGGTAAAACAGTGTCCACGCGTACAAAGTCGCGGGCGGCCGCTAGTAAATACATAAATATCTCTGGACAAACTCGGTGGGAACAAATTACTTACTTTACAAAGTAAAATTTACATAAAATCGACTAACATTACCTCTTTTTTCCAGACGCAGGCATAGGCTCTCTGTACGGCGTTCCAGTTGACCACAGAGAGATATGCAAGCCGACCAGTCGCCATTGTATGCTGTACAAAGAACTGATGACTCTTATGCATGCGGCGCTGAAGAAATGCAGATGNATGCATGCGGCGCTCAAGAAATGCAGATGCGAGAGCGAGACAGAAGATTCTTCATCATCATCGGATCAGCCACAGGACGTCTGCTGAATAGTCTCACTGAGTCCAACCGGCCAATATGGGAGATTTTTAAGTTTATAGCACACTTATCAACCTGTACGGCTAGCATGAAAAACTTTCGAGTTCGAATCGTAGCGTATTCGAATCGCCATCAAAAGATTAAGTACGAAAACTACAACAGCGCCCTTGTGAACGAGTCGTAAAGTGAACTTATGAAATGGTTGCACGAAACTTATTTTGAGAATCAAAATTGTCACGTTATCGTTTGATTCGAAGGTTGAGTATAGAATTTTGTCGAATACGCAAACGATTCGAACTCGAAAGTCTTTCGTGCTAGCCGTACTGGAAAGGGATCAACACGCCTCGGGAGGCGTTTAACGCCCGGATTAACAAACATTACTATGAGATCTTAGTGTATGGACGCACAGAGTGCGTGAACCAATCACAGAGCTCTATTCAACGCTGTGCGTTCGATTTGCTGCTTCATTTAAGCAAATATCGTTTGTGAATACGGGCGCAAGTTACGGTGCGGATAAGTGTGCGTTGCAGTATGGAGTTTCGTATAAATAATATTGACCGCTTAGAGTTGATATAGTTACGATCCGTTTCCGGGTTGATAAGTGTGCTTCGTCCTTTAAGCGTATGTGTTAAACCTTGGTATTGCCATATCCGAAAGAGTAGTAAAACTAAAACTTATTAGTTTACCTTCAGATATCGAGGACGTATTAGCTAAGGGCAAAATTTCTCAAGTGTCCAAAACAGGTACCAAAATAAAGGACTGGTCGATTTTACAACCAAAATAAATGATAATGCACGATTCACACTTAAACGAATGATGTCGAATTCTTTCACCAGTTGGCGCTAACTGTTGAACGTAAATTTAATAGAAATGTCCAGTTTGAACTCGCGAATTGGCGCCCCTATCAAGTAAGGTTCTGTCACTCACCAATGAGCGCCAACTGGTAAGCGTAAATATGACAGAAATGGATCGTTTACACACCAGTTGACGCCACCCTTGAGTTATTTGCCAATTGGCGCCACCCTTGAGTCATTTGCCAGTTGGCGCCACTATCGAGTCACTTGCCATTGGTGCCAACTGAGAAAGCAAGCACGGTACCATTTTACCAATTATTTTATAGTTACCTCAGATTGTGATGCTAAACTTGATTCCATTTCAGTAAGAATGTAGTTTTTTCAGTAGTATGTTTAGAAACATTTATGTGTTTTAAATACAAGAAAAATATGTATAGTTACCATAGTAACATCGTGACTTAAAATAGTAATTATATTATTTAATTGACCAGCAATATTCATATAAATATAACTATTTTTATAAGCCAATCCAAGACGAAATCGAATAATTATTGTATTTTTATTATTATAAGGTTTTTTTACACAATAAGCCACTCTAAGACAATAGAATATTTATTATATTTCCATCCATATATCCATATTATACATATTTTCATCCATAATAATATAATATTCCTATATATAAATCTTTGTCCATTAAAGTTACATTTAAATCTCAATTTATACACTTGCGTCCATAGTCCATTTGGCAAGATACTTTTATTGTTTAACAACTATTGTTTTCTACAGCTTTTAAAATAACGCCTACCTCGAATAAACGCCACCCACTCAGCGAATCGCCATTATTTGTAATTAATGCCTATATTTTTGTTATTTAATTCTTAAATCTGGAAGACAATCCTTCCATTTTATCTTTATTTAGTTTTATCATTGATAGTTCGTAAGTCAAAGAGGTGTATTTTTAGATATTATATAGATTTATATAAAATATTTGTATAATTTATAAGATATAAATGTTAAAAAGTATTTTTAAAGTCTATAGGTAGTTTACGGGGCAACTGTGATCAAATAGTATAAGTCAAATAAAAATATCTAGAGCATTTATTTGAAATATCCAATCAAAAATAATTTTCTTCGTGCGTATTTCACAATAAGAACTGAAGTATGGATCAAGACCAAAGAGTTACGCCCGTATTCACAAACATTACTATGAGGTCTCACAGTGCGCGCGGACGCACAGGGTGACACGCGAACCAATCACAGAGCTCTATTCAACGCTGTGCGTTCGATTTGCTGCTTCACTTAAGCAAGTCGTTTGTGAATACGGGCGTTAATTGCCTTTTTAAGTACCAATTTTATTCTCCTACTTAATCATCATAAATCAACAGCTTGTAAAATAATGAAAAAGTTGAATTTCTTCTTTGAATCCCCAATAGGTTTTAACGTCGATCCATGAATTTAGTTCAAAATCTATTTACTTAATTTGGTATATTGGCATATCATGTTTTTTTTTTAACAAAACTGATGATAAGGATTTTCTAAACCTGTATTAAAATACTTTTTGCTGTGTCATAACTGTATCAATAAATTATATTACGTGCCAAAATGACCCTTCCTTTTATTTGCTTCGAACAATTTCAGAACCAACCAGTTGGACCTTAGTCGACAGTGGCGCCAACTGGAATGTGAAAGTATAACAGTCTTCCTAATGCTAAGCTACCACCGTCTTACTTAAGTCTGTCGCCATAACAACAATGTTAACAGCATTATTGTGTTCCGGCAGTTAGAGGTAAGATAGCCAGTTCCTCCGTGGTTGAGGATTCCGGGTGAAGCTCGCTTCCACCTTCGGCCTGATCGTCACTTACCATCAGGTGAGATACAGGCCAAGAGCTTCCTCGTTGTGTATTAAAAAAAAACAATAGCCCTCATTGGTTGCTATATTGAAATAAAAGAAATATTCTAATTCACATATTTATTGTGCGCTTACTACAACTATCATAATATTCGTTACAACATAAAATTGACCTAAAGTATTTATACTTACAACATTAATACAACCATCCAANGATTCGAAGGTTGAGTATAGAATTTTGTCGAATACGCAAACGATTCGAACTCGAAAGTTTTTCGTGCTAGCCGTACTTGGAAGGGATCAACACGCCTCGGGAGGCGTTTAACGCCCGGATTAACAAACATTACTATGAGATCTTAGTGCGTGGACGCACAGGGTGCACGAACCAATCACAGAGCTGTATTCGACGCTGTGCGTTCGATTTGCTGCTTCACTTAAGCAAGCATCGTTCGTGAATACGGGCGTAAGTTACGGTGCGGATAAGTGTATGTATGGAGTTTCGTGTAAATAATATTGACAGCTTAGAGTTGATACGGTTACGGTCCGTTTCCGAGTTGATGAGTGTGCTTCGTTCTTTAAGCGTGTAATGTGTTAAACCTTGGTGTTGCCATATCCGCAAGAGTTGTAAAACTAAAACTTATTAGTTTTTCTTCAGATATCGAGGACGTATTAGCTAAGGGCAAAAAATCAAAGTGTCCAAAACAGGTACCAAAATAAAGGACTGGTCGATTTTACAACCAAAATAAATGATAATGCACGATTCAAACTTAAACGAATGATGTCGAATTCTTTCACCAGTTGGCGCTAACTGTTGAACGTAAATTTAATAGAAATGTCCAGTTTGAACTCGCCAATTGGCGCCCCTATCGAGTAAGGTTCTGTCACTCACCAAGGAGCGCCAACTGGCAAGCGTAAATATGATAGAAATGTCTAATTTGTTTGCACATACCACTTGGCGCCACCCTTTAGTCATTTGCCATTGACGCCAACTGAGATAGCAAACACGGTACCATGTTACCAAGTGTTTCATAGTTACCTCATATTGTGATGCTAAACTTGATTCCATTTCAGTTAGAATGTAGTTTTTTCAATAGTATGATTAGAAACATTTATGTGTTTTAAATACAAGAAAAATATGTATAGTTACCATAACCATAACATCGTGACTTAAAATAGTAATTATATTATTTAATTGACCAGCAATATTCTTAAGATATTCATATAAATATTTATAAGCCAATCCAAGACGAAATCGAATAGTTATTGTATTTTTACTACTATAACATATTTTTACACAATAAGCCACTCCAAGACAGTCGAATATTTATTATATTTTCATCCATAATAATATAATATTCCTATATATTATATACATTTTTGTCCATTAAAGTTACATTTAAATCTCAATTTATACAGATTACTTGCGTCCATAGTCCATTTGGCAAGATACTTTTATTGTTAAAAATATTGTTTTCTACAGCTTTTTAAATAACGCCTACCTCGAAATAAACGCCACCCACTCAGCGAATCGCCATTATTTGTAATTAATGCCTATATTTTTGTTATTTAATTCTTAAATATGGAAGACAATCCTTCCATTTTATCTTTATTTAGTTTTATCATTGATAGTTCGTAAGGCAAAGAAAAAGGTGTATTTTTAGATATTATATATATTTATATAAACTATTTGTATAATTTAGAAGATATAAATGTTAAAAAGTATTTTTAAAGTCTATAGGTAGTTTACGGGGCAACTGTGATCAAATAGTATAAGTCAAATAAAAATACCTACAGCATTTATTTGAAATATCCAATCAAAAATAATTTTCTTTATGCGTATTTCACAATCAACTCAAGTATGGAATAAGACCCAAGAGTTACGCCCGTATTCACAAACAATTACTATGAGGTCTCATAGTGCGCGTGAAGCACAGGGTGACACATGAACCAACCACAGAGCTCCATTCAACGCTGTGCATTCTATTTGCTGCTTCACTTAAGCAAGTATCGTTTGTGAATACGGGCGTTAATTGTCTTTTTAAGTACCAATTTTATTCTCCTACTTAATCATCATAAATCAACAGCTTGTAAAATAATGAAAATGTTGAATTATCTTCTTCGAATCCTCAACAGATTTTAGCGTCGATCCATGAATTTAGTTCAAAATCTATTTACTTAATTTGGTATATTGGCATATCATGTTTTTTTTTAACAAAACTAAATGATGAAGATTTTCTAAACCTGCGTTAAAATACTTTTTACTGTGTCATAACTGTATCAATAAATTATATTACGTGCCAAAAATGACCCTTCCTTTTATTTGCTTCTAACAATTTCAGAACCAACCAGTTGGCGCCATGGACCTTAGTGGCGCCAACTGGAATGGTCTTCCTAATGCTAAGCTACCACCGTCTTACTTAAGTCTGTCGCCATAACAACAATGTTAACAGCATTATTGTGTTCCGGCAGTTAGAGGTAAGATAGCCAGTTCCTCCGTGGTTGAGGATTCCGGGTGAAGCTCGCTTCCACCTTCGGCTTGATCATCATCACTTACCATCAGGAGAGATACACAGGCCAAGAGCTTCCTCGTTGTGTATTAAAAAAGAAATAAAAAACAACAATAGCCCTCATTGGTTGGTATATTGAAATAAAAGAAATATTCTAATTCACATATTTATTGTGCGCTTACTACAACTATCATAATATTCGTTACAACATAAAATTGACCTAAAGTATTTATACTTACAACATTAATACAGGCCATCCAAAATACTTTACTTAAATAACTCTACTAAAAATCTAAAGTAACAATTGAATTTTAAGAAATTATTGACTTTTTTACTATGTCAGCGTCAAAGTACACCCAAAGTAGCCAAAAAGTTCGCTACACGTCTTTGTTACAATGAGGGCTATCGTTTTATACTTAACAGTTGGCACCCCTGGCGATTGACAGGACCTTACTCTACAGTGGCGCCATCTTGATGAGTGCAAATGCGATAGTCCTCATACCACTTTAGCGCTCACTGTCTTCGCTACTAGCAAGTGACAGGACCTTTCTCTACAGTGGCGCTAACTGGTGAGCGCTAAAACGATAGCCCTCATTGGAATAAGGTTGTGTTGTCAAATTGGCCACTTTGGGTGTCACGAGCTATTTGACGCTGACTGTAGCTACCATAAGAGAGAATTTTGAATATGAATTTGAGTATTTTGGATGACCTTTACAAATCGTACATTGGAACTCAAAATTTCGTCAAAAATCTAGCTTTCTGAGATCTATTGTGAACAAAATTAGTAATAGCAATAAATCTGTTTGAAATTAAGTAGTTTTTAGTATTTATTTTAATTTTAATTGCTGAGAAATTAGTAATTAGATTCAATAAATCGGTTAAAAAAAACGTGGCAAAGTCTATAAAACCAACAAAGAACTAATTCTCTATGTATTTTGTACTTAATAAATCAATAAAATGTAAAAATCAATTGTGTATTTTTTAGGATATTATTTTTGGAATCAATTAAAAAGTACCAAATTTCTCAGCATCAAAATCAGACTTATTGGGCATTATTACAAAAAAAACGCGCGATAAACACTGGCATAAAATGTCATTTCCACACTAAATGTCAATTTAAACAAGTGTTCAACGTTTAACCTTTTGTAAAAAACCCAAAATTTTTATTTAATAAAATTACTTATTATCTAACAGTTTTAAAATCTAACATTCAAACATCCTGAGCTTCTAACATTACAACTTTTACATTATAATAATACTATTTTAGGTAACACTTTATAAAATATTTGCATTTAAACGGCACACGTGTTATCAACGGTAATTCAAACAATAATGATCAACATTAACATTTGAAGCCGGATCTTAATTTAGGTAACGTGTAATGTAACGTACCGTTTATAGTAACGTACCATTTATAGTAACGTATCATTTATAGTAGCGCAGAATCAGATGGACGCCACCTGAACTGAACTCTTGTGCTCTATTTTTGTATCATTCTGAACACACTTGCACAGTGCGAACGTTACATGTAATGCTCTTATGTCAACCACGCGCGTTACATTATACTTTACTTAAGTGTAGATACGACTTTACTATTATAGTGTGAATATAAATTTGAGTATGAAGTGTAAATAAGCCAGCTTATAATTTTTGAACGTATGGCACTAAAACAAAGTATCAAAGATTTTTAACTTAAAACTAAACGTGCATTTAACGGGTGTAAGTTTACCCTTAACGCAGAGAGTAGAGATTTTACCATTCTAATTGTTTTGTGAGTAAAACTTTATATTTTTTTATCAAATAAGCGCACCTTTCATACCTATAATTTACCTTATGTAAAATAAACCGTGGCGCATGGTATCTGTCTATCTCTCACTCTCATTAACTGGATCTTTTATCCTTTTCTACAGATTTAAAACACATGTTTAACGGTAATCATTATTTTTTTAATCAATTAAATTTTTACACCCCGTTGAGAGTAAATTTACACCCTACAGATATTAAAGCCCTGCCTTTAATTAAATACCATCATTTGAATACACAAATGTCACTTTTAAAATAACAAAAATGCTTAAAATAAATAATGTCATATTAGATAACCTAAACTATGGTACTAAAACTTGACTTAGAAACGACATTATATTTAAAGATGTTCTATGAACGCTGCCACTTAGAATAAAAATGAACGAATGAACTACAATTCTACATTTAATCCGGTCATTTTCAATGTTTATATTCTAGTGATCTTATTTGTGTAATTCAGCATGTATCGCAAAAGCTTGTAAATAGATTGTTACATTGTACTTTATACAAACAGAATGTTACATTAACAATGCTACAAACAGAATGTTACATTAAAATGATTATAAACAGTACGTTACATTGACATCATTAGAAACAGAACGTTACATTGACATTTTTTACAAACAGCTTGTTACATTACAAGCTATCGTGATACATATTGAGTTACACATAATTATCCAGTAAAACATAGTAACATTCAAATAATATTACCTAATCAAAAACTGGACTTTAACATATTTAGATAAAAGAGTTTTTGGTGTAAAAGAGTCTGTTCTCGTCTCAGATTTGCCAACAATATCGTGACATTCATCATAGTTTTGACACAATTCTTGGTAAAAATGAAAGGATGCACAGACTGACTATTCCTATTAATTTACTAAAAAACTGAAGCCAAGGCGAGTCACACTCTATCACTATACGCGCCGCAATAAGTTGCTAGAACATGAAATAGACTATTAAAGGCAATATAAATAACGATTTGAAATAAATATATAACTATGCAATTGAGGTATATGTAGAATATTAAATTATGAAGCACCTATGCGAAAAAATGGTGGTATATTAGGAAGAACTAAGATATTATTAACAAAATGGTAACTATATAAAAGCACACAAATGTCTACATGTATGTCTATAATCTACACTTCAAGCAGACAGAATACATATTTCATATATTTATAAACTTCACATATATTATAGAATATTGCATGTTCTCGACAACTTTTCTGTGGGGGCTGACGGGGATGGCTGGTTTACGACCCTACAAACAAAAATACCCCCCAAAGTGTTTCAATGACTACCCTCCATTTTGTATCAAAAATATTATATATTACCCATTTGTACGACTAGTTTACACGACGAGAATTTATGTACGCTATATAATTTTTATATGTTGTAATTTGACGCTATTTTATGATATGAGTTATATGGAAAATAAATTATATCTTCAGTAAATATATGAACTTATAGAAGGCATTGGACATTGTGCTAAAAAGTACGTTTCGAATTCGACACTATACTATTTCTTTTAAACATTACTTTGAATCGAAAAATTAGTAGATAACTTGAAATTAAATTGCAGTAATCAGAATCAAATAGTGACACCCAAAGTAGCCAAAAAGTTCGCAACACGTCTTTGTTACAATTGGAATTAGGTTATGTTTCAACTTTTTGGCCACTACAGGTATCACGAACTAGTTCACACTAACTGTATATAAATTCGTATACCAAGATGCTCCGCTAGAATATTTCTCCCGACTTCACGCCAAAATCATAATTATTCAAAATCCCAATCAATATTAAAATAATCTAAGTTACATCCTTTAAATTTTGAAACATCTGCATTTTCTTTAGCAAAAATTTACTCTGCATACTTGGTATAGAATCGTCTTTTGAAACTTGTGAGCTCGATTCTTGCGACTTAGCATCGTTTTGTGAAATTGATTCTTGCGACTTAGCATCGTTTTGTGAAATGGATTCTTTTACTTTAGGTTCTGGATTGCAATCTGTTATATTCGGTGACCATATAGTAGAATAAGGATTAGGGGCAATTTTGACATGGCTAGTGGGACTTTCTTGGGAACTTTTCAAGAAGCTCGATCGGACTTTAGAATCGTATACTAAAAACTTATTGATGCTAGGTTTTGTTTCTTGTGGCGTCTCCATTTTGGAAGCTTCCAGATTTTTTGTTTGAAGGCTATTCTCGTGCTTTATTTTCATGTCTTTAAACCTGTTCATTAGAATATTTATGTGTCGACTACGAGTGTTGTTATATTCATTGTCATATTCCTTCATTAGATCGCTGGTCGCTTCTGTATCGTACAAACTATCATTGTTATTATTGTATATATTTTGTTCGTCAACTACATTACTTATTTCGTTTGTATATTCGATCTGAACTCTCAGTTCGTCTTTTAAAAAGCACTCATTTTTAATAACTACAGTGTTTTTGGTATCGAATATGTTTTGACACATTTCGTCTATTTCTGACTCTAACGTATCAGTGTTGAAATTTAGAGGGTCTTTTTCGTATTTATTAAGAACATCCGCTAGAAAACTTTCGCTGTCTGGTGATCTATAACTCCTATGGTACGTTTCTCTCACGCGTACGACTTCTGTGCATTCAAAAACGTTTGGCTTCTTTAAATTTTTATTTATCTTTTCATCCAGATTAACTCTGTGCCTAGCGTTGTTTTTGATGAAATACGCGCTTATTGGATCTTGTGTTACCCTGTTTTTATTACTAATTTTAGCGTCATTTGTTGTATCTTTTTCTGTGTTCGTATCCGATCTCTGACTTTTATCTAGACCCAGTTTATTTTCATTCTGTAACTCTGTAAATTGTTTTAGTCTGTCTGCGATTGAGCTTTTAGGTTTAGGCCTAACTTCATCACTAAAGCTAGAAATATTACCTTTTTTAATACTACTAATTGTTTCTGAACCTTGACTACATTTAACAGTGTCATAGATGGATTCAATTTTATTCTTCTTCCGTTTATCTTTATCAAAAGATTTCAACACGAACCCTTTGCTTAAATCATTTGTATCATCTCCATAAGAATCTTTACGGCTCTTCCTTTTACCTACATCAATATTACCAACATCATCGTCTTTAGATTTAGCTGCATCCTTTTCGATCATTCTAGCAACATAACTTTTCAGCCTCACAATTTCTTCTGCGTCATCGGTGTCTGATGATTCATCATTATCTGGGTGTTCATCGTCCCAGCTGTCATCATCAGAATTGTGCTCATCAACCTTCTTACTTTCAATTACAGGCTCATCGCTTTGGACTCTAAAATCGTCTTCGCGAACAATTCCAGCTTTTCTTGTACTTATATCATAAGCACCGTGCCCAGTTAGTCCAGACCTCGTAGTAAAATCAACATTATAGTGCTTACTATAAGTTTCTCCTCTAACGTATCCAATTTTTTCCATCGCAATACTCTCAGTAACTTCCCTATTTCTGATCTTATCCTCGATATAACCTTCAGTATCATCCCAATTCACCCTGCCTCCCCTATAACTGACTTCTTCTACAAATCTAACCTTTCTAGTCCTAATACCTTCAGTATTGTTTCCTATAAGAGCCCTAACCCCCCNAACCCCCCTATCCATCCCGCTACCGTCGCCAATTACATTCCTACTCTCCCTAAGCACCCTAGATCCTCCATAACCATCTTCAGCCTTATTCATCCGACTATTGCATTCATCAATATCATCCCTATCGTCGCCAATTAAGTCTCTACCCCCAGAAATTCTCGTCCTACTATTCCAACCCTCCATAACGGCCCTAGTTCGATATCCAGCCCCCTCTTTGCCTACAAATTCAGTCATTTCCACCCCACTACCCCCTTCCTCATCTCTACCCCTCTTAATAGCGTCTTGTTGTACAAACTCAGCCTCATCCATCCCTCTACCATCTCCAATCACACCCCTGCCCTCCCTATCCCCCTTATCCATCCCAATATCATCCTTATAGTCGTCATTTAAGTCTCTACCCCCAAAAATTCTCGTAATACCTTCACTATCATTCATATCCTTATCCATCCCAATATCAACCCCTAATGTTCTCAAATCCCCCCTATTAGCATCATCTCGTACAATCTCACTATTGTTTTGATCAATATCTTTCCTATCGTCTCCAATTACACCCCAGTCCCCCTTATCCATCCTGCTGCCATCCCTATCGTCGCCAATCAAGTCTCTACCCCCAAAAATTCTCGTAATACCTTCACTATCATTCATATCATCCTTACCCATCCCAATATCAACGCCTAATGTTCTCAAATCCTTCCTATTAGCATCATCTCGTACAAACTCACCCTGATCACTATTGTTTTTATCAATATCATCCCTATCGTCGCCAATTACACCCCAGTCCCCCTTATCCATCTTGCTACCATCCCTATCGTCGCCAATCAAGTCTCTACCCCCAGAAATTCTCGTCCAACCTTCACTATCCGAACTAGCCCCATCTTTGCCTACAAATTCAGTCATTTCGACCACACTACCCCCTTCCCGATCATCTCTACCCTTCCTAATAGCGTCTTGTTCGATTCTATCCTCTCTAATCACACCTCTAACACCCTTATTCATCCAGCTACCATCCCTATAGTAGCCACCTAAGTCCCCGCCCCCTCCAGCCGCCGCCACCCCCCCCGGCGCGGACAGCGCGCGGCCCGCCTAAGCAAACAGCACGTGCGCCGGCGCATCGGCCACTTCGCACGCAAACTGATCCTGCTCTAACGGCTTCTTCACCCACCTACCTAGTTTGGCTTTGTCGAACGCGTCGATTAGACACTGTTTCGCTACCTGCGGGTAGATAAATAAAAGTTGAGTGAGAATTGAAATGCATGTCTTCAATGCTTAAATCTAAATAACCATGGAATTACAATCATCTTGGGTAACTTTGTTTTTTTCTGGATGAATTTGAACAGGAAAAAAAATCTTACAAAATTCGTTTAAAGTAGCTCTAATATTCAGATATCTTTGAATATCTGTAAATTCAGGTAATTTAAAAAGTCTTATACATGGTAGTAAATTATTGACTGTAGTACTTTTATCTTCACTGATTGTAAAATCTCACTTTTGAATATTCGAGGGTAATACCCACTACGAACTACGATTTAATCAGAAGAATAAAAGAGGAGTTCAAAGTGTATAATATTGACTTCCCTCTGCTGGAAAATGCTTTCTGCATTATTAAGTTCCTAAAGGGTTATCACAAGGAATTTAATCAGAAGAATATACAGGGTGTTAGGTAAATGGGTATATGAGCCGACACTAGCCCATGTTAACATGGTCATATAAATGGTATGGTGAAGTCAGAAAATTGACATCTTCATTTTAATTATTTTATTTTTCATAAGAATCGTATTTTATAAAATTTATTTTGTATGAAAATTAAAAAAATTAAAATGATGATATCAAACTGACTTCACCATACCATTTATATGACCATGTTAACATGGGCTAGTGTCGGCTCATATACCCATTTACCTAACACCCTGTATAAGAAGATTTTAAACTTTCGCGTTCCATTTCAACTAAAATAGAAAGACACAGGTCTTAACACGACGTTTATTAATCGTAATCGTGGTCACAAGCAGACAACTGCTTTTGACCACGGCTGCAGCATCGCAGCCGAAACGTCAAGCCAGTGAGTACATAATGTAACTTATTAATAAGACCCGTGTCTTTCTATTTTAGTTAAGAATACTGAGTTGATACCGTTACAAATCCCTTTCCAGGTTGATAGTTGTGCTACGTCTTTTAATCACAAGTATATAGAAAGATAATATAAATGCCACTTACCTGATAAGTAGGGCAGAGCTGCTTCGCCTCGTTGTACAATAAGTGCTCCATGTCTTCAGGCATCTCCACCGGATCTATCCCGATATTGTTGTCCTGGAACGAAGAAATAAGGGAAATATTTAAAAAAAATTGTGGCAGTCAATAAATTAACTTTTTTAATGTCAACTAACCTATTTACTAGTGGTGTCAACTATTATTGACTAGTAGTGAAACTAGCCTATTGACTAATGATGTCAACTAGCCCTAGTGTGTAAAATTGCCTATTGACTAGTGTCAAACATATTATTGACTAATTGTGTCAACTAATCTGTTTACTAGTGGTGTAAACTACTATTGACTAGTGATGACCAGTCTATTGACAAATGGTTTCATCTAGCCTATTGGCTAATGGTGTCACCTAGCCTATGACTAATAGTGTCATCTAGCCTATTGACTAAAAGTGTCAACTAGACCATTGACTAAAAGGTGTCAAGTGGCCTATTGACTAATAGTGACTAGCCTGTGGTATCAACCAGCCTATTGCCTAGAGATGTGTAACGTGTAACCTATTGACTAGTGGTGTCACCTATCTTATTGACTAATGGTTTCATGTAGCCTATTCCTGTGGCTGAACTGATGATGATAATTCATGACGCCTATGATCTATGATGATCGCCTATGGTCGAGAATGCTTTAGTGCATTAAGTTCGCCTTATGTTCAAATTTATTTTGGCATAAAAGTTTAAATAAATAAATAAATAAATCTGCAGTGGACGTCCTATGGCTGAAATGATGATGATGATGATGATGATGATGTTTAATGATGATGTTGACAGTGTCAAGTAGGCTATCCTGTGGCTGAAATGATGATGATGATGATTACCTGTGGCAGCAGAGGCAGCCGCCTGATGACGTGCTGTCAACTAGTACATTTTTTATCAAATACTTGACAGACGCGTTTGAGTTTCTTCCGCCACTTCTCAGCCAGTCCATAAGTTGTCCTGAAGTGGTGGCAGGGCATGCTATATTAGGGATGTAATGATTATTATCACTATAAACTACCTGCGGCAACAGCGGCAGCCGCTTGACGACGTGCTGCCAGCGCGCGAACATACTCTGCTTGCAAAGCAACGACGGCTGCCCGCTTTCTAGTTTACCAGTGGTTGCGTTCACCACTTCGGAGCTGCGGCGGCTGTAGCCTACTGACTAGCTGGTGGTGTAAACTAGCCTATTGACTAGAGGTGTGTAACCTAGTGACTACTGGTGACTGACTAGCCTATTGAACAGTGGTGACTAACCTATTGACTAATGGTGGCACCTAGCCTTATTGACTAGCCGTGTCACCTATCCTATTGACTAATAGTGTCACCTATCCTATTGACTAATGGTGTCAGCTCATTCCTGGGGCTGAAACGATGATGATGAATCATAACTTACCTGCGGCAGCAGCGGCAGCCGCTTTTCGACGTGCTGCCAGCGCGCAAACATACTCTGCTTGCACAGCAGCGACGGCTGCCCGCTTTCTAGTTTACCAGTGGTTGTGTTCACCACCTCTGGAGCTACGGCGGCTGTAGCCTACTGACTAGTGATAACTAGCTGGTGGTGAAAACTAGCTTATTGACTAGAGGTGTTTAACCTAGTGACTAGTGGTGACTGACTACGTCTATTGAACAGTGGTGACTAACCTATTGACTAGTAGTGCCAACCAGGCTACTGACTAATGGTGGCACCTAGCCTATTGACTAATGATGGCACCTAGCCTATTGACTAATGGTGGCACCTAGCCTATTGACGAATGGTGGCACCTAGCCTATTGACTAATGGTGGCACCTAGCCTATTGACTAATGGTGGCACCTAGCCTATTGACTAGCCGTGTCACCTATTCTATTGACTAACAGTGTCACCTAGTCTATTGACTAATGGTGGCACCTAGCCTATTGACTAATCGTGTCACCTAGCCTATTGACTAATAGAGTCACTTAACCTATTGACTAGTAGTGCCAACCAAGCTATTGACTAATGATGTCATCTGGTCTATTGACTAACAGCGTCAACTAGCCTATTGACAGTGTCAAGAAGCCCATTCCTGTGCCTGAAATGATGAGTGAGTTTCTTCCGCCACTTCTTCTCAGGGCAAGCTGTATTTGGGACGTGTACAAGTGCCTAAAGTGTCTTTAAACCAATAAATACGTTACTCTACCTGCGGCAACAGCGGCAGCCGCTTGACGACGTGCTGCCAGCGCGCGAACATACTCTGCTTGCACAGCAACGACGGCTGCCCGCTCTCTAGTTTACCAGTGGTTGCGTTTACCACTTCTGGGAGCTGAAAAGATGATACAATACTTGGTAATGGGCAAAAACTATAATAGAACAGAGGGCTTAGTGTGAGTTTAAATCAGACGTGGTCACTAGCGAGCGCGTTAAAAAATATACAGGGTGGAAACGACAAGTGATCTCACTCGATTATTTCTAAACTATACAAGATATCTAAAAATTGGTTACTGATCCTGAAAGTGCTTCACAAGCTCTATCCAACGGTATCAATAATATGTTACAAAATAAACTGGATCTATCCGAAAATTCTATGTTTCCAGATTCCATACATTTAGTAAAACCACATAATATTAAAAACTATACAAGATATCCAAAAACTGGTTACTGATCCTGAAAGTGCTTCACGAGCTCTATCCAATGGTACCAATAATAAGTTTCAAAATAAACTGGATCTATCCGAAAATTCAATGTGTCCAGCTTCCATACATTTAGTAGGTACTGCTACAGTCATGGTACTCATGTCTTGATAATATTATAGCAAGTAAAGCCTAAAACCAATGTTTTCTATGAATGATTTTAAATAAGAATGCAATTTACGAGATCAATTTAAGTGTTTATTGTTTAATAAAAAAAATAACACTTCTTATATTGTGTGGCTGGCATACATTTAGTATGGAGGCTGAAAACATTGAATTTTCGGATAGATCCAGTTGACTCTGTAACTTATTACTTATACCGTTGGAAAGAACTCGTGAAGCACTTTCAGGATCAGTAATCAGTTTATCGATATCTTGTATAGTTTAGAAATAATCGCGTGAGATCACTTATCGTTTCCACCCTGTATGAAGATTTTAGTTCTTGAGTTTCCGCTCTCAATCGCGGGGTCAACCAGTTTTTTTCTGATTGAGGTTTCCGGGTGAATCTGAGGTGGAATTGTGTAAAGCAATCGTAGTCATTTGACAGTTCATAACGTACGATTATACTGTCAAACGTTTTACCTGACTTTATCGTACGTTATGAACTGTCAAATGATTACGATTGCTTCACAAAATTCCACCTTTGATCATCACTTTTCATCAGGTGAGATGCAGGACAAGACTGTTCGTTGTGGATTGAAACAAAACAAAACATCATTACAGTGGCGCATAAACACACATGGCGTTGTGCTTCATGGTCCTTCGAGCCGGATATGATCCAGCATTTTCAGGACCTTTGTAACGGATAAGAGCTCTTTAGACCCATGGGATAATTCTTCATTTTGGTTGTGCACCTGCAGTATTTCCACTGCTGTCCTGACGACCTGATGATGATGGTGTACTCACGTTAGTTGTGGCGCACCAGCACACGCTGAAAGACGGTGCCCTAGCCGGAGTACGGGCTTCAGTGCTGGCAGAGCGCGCCAAGAGCGGCCTATGCAGCCTGAAGGGCGGTGGGAGCGACTGGATGGAGTCTCTTTAGGGAGGGTCTTTAGGGGGAGTCTCTTTATGGGCGGGTCTCTTTAGGGGGTCTCTTTAATTGGGAGTGTCTTTCTGGAGAGTCTATTTAGGGGAGTCTCTTAAGAGGGTCTCTTAAGGGGAGTCTCTTTAGGGGGAAGTCTCTTTGAGGGGTCTCTTTAGGGAGTCTTTAGAGGGAGTCTCTTTGGGTAGGAGTCTCTAGGAGCATCTGGTCAATTTGGGGTGTGGGGATAGTCTCTTTAGGAGGGGAGTCTCTTTAACAGGTAGTTTTGGGGGGGGGATAGTGTCTAGGATGGGAGGGGCTGTCTCTATAGGAGTAAGTTGCTAGGGAAAGTAGTGTTTAGGGGTGTGTATAGTTTTATTATTTATTTATTTATTTATTTNACAGCGGCAGCCGCTTGACGACGTGCTGCCAGCGCGCGAACATACTCTGCTTGCACAGCAACGACGGTTGCCCGCTCTCTAGTTTACCAGTGGTTGCGTTCACCGCTCCGGGGCTGTGGTGGCTGTAGCCTAGTGATAACTAGCCGGTTGTCAACTAGCCTATTGACTAGAGGTGTGTAACCTAGTGACTAGTGGTGCCAACCAGGCTATTGACTAATGGTGGCACCTAGCCTATTGACTAATGGTGGCACCTAGCCTATTGACTAGAGGTGTGTAACCTATTGACTAGTAGTGCCAACCAGGCTATTGACTAATGGTGTCATCTGGTCTATTGACCAGTAGCTTCAACTAACCTATTGACCGTGTCAAGTAGATCTTTCCTGTGCCTGAAATGATGAATGAGTTCCTTCCGCCACTTCTTCTCAGGGCAAGCTGTATTTGGGACGTGTACAAGTGCCTAAAGTGTCTTTAAACCAATAAATACGTTACTCTACCTGCGGCAACAGCGGCAGCCGCTTGACGACGTGCTGCCAGCGCGCGAACATACTCTGCTTGCACAGCAACGACGGCTGCCCGCTCTCTAGTTTACCGGTGGTTGCGTTCACCGCTCCGGGGCTGTGGTGGCTGTAGCCTACTGACTAGTGATAACTAGCCGGTTGTCAACTAGCCTATTGACTAGAGGTGTGTAACCTAGTGACTAGTGGTGCCAACCAGGCTATTGACTAATGGTGGCACCTAGCCTATTGACTAATGGTGGCACCTAGCCTATTGACTAGAGGTGTGTAACCTATTGACTAAAAGTGTCAACTAGCCTATTGACTAATAGTGTCACTTAACCTATTGACTAGTAGTGCCAACCAAGCTATTGACTAATGGTGTCATCTGGTCTATTGACTAACAGCGTCAACTAGCCTATTGACAGTGTCAAGAAGCCCATTCCTGTGCCTGAAATGATGAGTGAGTTTATTCTGCCACTTCTTCTCAGGGCAAGCTGTATTTGGGACGTGTACAAGTGCCTAAGTGTCTTTAAACCAATAAATACGTTACTCTACCTGCGGCAGCAGCGGCAGCCGCTTGACGACGTGCTGCCAACGCGCGAACATACTCTGCTTGCAGAGCAGCGACGGTTGCCCACTCTCTAGTTTACCGGTGGTTGCGTTTACCACCTCTGGCAGCTGGAAAAATGATACAATACTTGGTAAAAGGCAAAACGATGTACATGGTACAGACGACAGTGCATGAAACTATAATTTTTTATTGCGAAATCTCTTCTATAATTAATACATATAAGTTTTTAAACTTTCGCGTTCCATTTCAACTAAAATAGAAAGACACTGGTCTAAACGCGACGTTTAATTAATAAGTTACATTTATGTACTCACGGCTTGGCGTTTCGGCTGCGATGCTGCAGCCGTGGACACAAGCAGACTGGCGGCTCGCGAGTACATAATGTAGCTCATTAATTAAACGTCGCGTCTTAACCCATCTTTCTATTTTAATATCTACATAAGTAGTCTCTAGGGAGACGCGTCATACAAAAGAGAGAGAGAGAGAAGGCTAGAAAGGTTTGCTGTGTGTGACAGAGAGAGAACGCAACGCAGCACAGATATTTTCGAATATGCTGATAGTTGTCAGTCTAAAGACTGTCATGCCATTCGGCGGAGCAGCGTAACTACTACACCCGTGTGGCATCTAACGCGGTCTCATGTCTTGATCTCAAGTCTCTGTCGCGTTGCACCACCTTAAGACTCCATGCGCCTATTTATTCCTATAACCCTTACCACACATCGGAGTAGTAGCGCACAGATATAAAAGCGGTTTCGTCTTGTAGTCCTTCGAGCCGGATATGAGCTCTTTAGATTGTGGGATAATCCATTGCCTCTGGTAAATTAGAGAGGGTCTTGTTTTTGCAGTGGATACAAAGGGTCTTGCTTCTGCAGTGGAGACTGAATGACCTGATGGATGGACTCACGTTAGTTGTGGCGCACCAGCACACGCTGAAAGACGGTGCCCTAGCCGGTGTGCGAGCTTCTGTGCTTGCGGCGCGAGCCAGTAGAGGTCGGTGCAGGCGGAACGGTGGTGGTAGCGACTGGATGTACGATTCGATGCGCCCGCAGATTGCCCTGGAACAAGGATGCACTTACGTTAGATACATTTAAATGATAGATGGGTCAAAGAGGTATATTTTACATAAGCATCACCGATATAAGCCAAAAAAGGATCAAGTTCGGCAACATTGTCATCATCATTTCAGCCACAGGACGTCCACTGCTGAACATATGCCTCCCCCAATGATTTCAAGAATGGCCGATTGATAGCAGCCTGTATCTGTATTTTGGAATTCTAAAAGATGTCTCAAGTCTCTTAACGTGTCCGCGTCATAAGATATTTAATGACAAATGTCACAAAATCTTGTTGATAGCTAATATCTCGCTTCCTTTGGATCTACCTACCTACTTGCATCTATGAAAACTAGCAATACTCAGTTATAATCTTTGTTAAATAAAGGATTTATATAAAATCTAAATAAAATATTGTAGTACGTTTGCATGTTTTTGGAAACACGCGTGCGATGAGGAATTCCTATGGCAAACCGAAATTCATGTGGGCGAAGCCGCAGGCAAAAGTTATAGAAAATAAGAAAATTTGAATATCATTATGAGCCTTTATTAACGAACTTATGTAACATCACAAATCATACAAGATTACATTTAATAAGTTTAATGATAGCCCGCTATGACGCGCTCCATTGCACTTGCCGTAACTTCATTGTAACTCATTCCGATTGTGTGTTCCACCGAGTTTGGTAGGAAGAAGTTGAAAGGAAGGTGCATAGTTACAAAGGATAGAGAAGCTATAGTAAGCAAAATTCTTGCTCCATTTGGAAAGAATCAATACTAAAGTTCGCTTCAGCAGCTGCATTAGTTCTCGTCGTCTAAGCCTAGATGCAGACCACCGACTTTTCAATTGGCCGATAGTTGGGCCCGATTCTAATTTGTATGAAGAATCGACCGATACCAAATAGGTGTAATGTGCGCACTTTGATGCATCTCTATACTGATCAGCCCGACCCAACTATCGGCCAACTAAAAATCGGTGGTCTGCATCTGCGCCTAGGCTAACCAAACTTAAACATGCAGGGCTAGATCGCTTACAGAGTAAATTTATTTTTTATTTATTTATTTATTTATTTCCACACACATTATCACTATCTTTACAGGTTTTCTCGCGACCAAAACGTTAACTCAACTTTACAACGTAGCGAGCTGCGCCAGAGTTACTAAATCGACGCAATATTTTTTTTCGAGTTACCTATTTCTAACCGCAACGGTCAATTACACAAGTTATCATAATAGTTACAGGCCAAATAACCGCTCTAATTAATTGATAGGCCTATTAATAAAATTCGAACCCTAACTACGAACTCCTCGTTCTTCTGTCTGATTTATTTCGTTGCTTCGTCCCGAGGGTAAGTTAAACTGTCATTGGACCCCAATGACAGTTTAACTTTCCCCCGGGATAAACTTGACCTTCACTGGTTGGGTTATTGGCGGTCAAGCTGTAGATCCTGGCTACACAGGAGTTGCAGCGGTGGGAACGACAGGTGGGAATATTCCCGTATCAAACTTGACTTGGAGGCTTGACAGTTTAAAAGTAGGTTACCTCAATACAAACTAATATTGATATATTTTCACAAATAGCTGGCTAGGCCAGTTTTCCATATTTCACTATTAAAATTGCAATGTTGCGTCACAGGCCACAGTAGAAGAGATGGCAGTAGCATTTCTATGGCAGTTTCGACAAAAGTAAATCAAAATATTTATTGGCGGTCAACCTGTAGATCCTGGCTACACAGGAGTTGCAGCGGTGGGAACTAGAGGTGGGAATCATCACCATCAATATTTCAGCCACAGGACGTCCACTGCTGAACATAGGCCTCCCCCAATGATTTCCACATCGCCCGGTTGGTAGCGGCCTGCATCCAGCGCCTTCCTGCTACCTTTATGAGGTCGTCGGTCCACTTTGTGGGTGGACGTCACACGCTGCATTTTCCAGTATAGATCGTTTAATCTACGAAGATGCGCCCCACCAATGTTTGGTCTCGGTCGCGCGGGGTGCGGGGTTTTAATCCGAGCAATCCGAGCTTCATTATTGTAGCGTGCGTGTGCACTCATGGATAATTTAACGTGTACCGATAACACTCAAACATTCGCGGAAGAATGGTGGACGGCCGCCCGTGGCACAGTCGCGACAGTAATATAATTGCGACAGTAATATAATTACGCGCGAGCGATAAGGATGGGTAGCTTGGGGTCATTGGACGAAATTCTACGTGCTCGTCGACCGGACTTTATACGTGCGAATAGAGGCCACTGGTTATATTTTAGCTGTGACAGTGCTACTGCCAGTAATAGGTGGTTAGTTAGGGAAAGGAGTTCTCGCAACGGACCGGTTTTTATGAGGAAACTGGACGTGGTATCCTGTTAATTTTAACTGTCTTCGAGAGATTAGATTAAAGTTGACTAAAAATTGGTAATATTATAAATGACATTAAATTACTTAAAAAAGTTCATTCGTTCGTTTCAGCCAAAAGACGTCCACTGCTGGACAAAGGCCTCCCCCAAGGAATTCCACAAAGATCGGTCCTGCGCCGCTCGCATCCAGGCACCTCCCGCGACCTTCACCAGATCGTCGGTCCACCTAGTGGGAGGCCTGCCCGCGACACATAAAAAGTAATAAAATTATACTGACTTTCATTCTTGAAGATAAATATAAAATGAGTTGACATAGTGATTTTAAAATTACCTACCTAAAAATCCTAAAACAAAATTAGAATAAAAATCAATTCTGTGTAATATTTTTAAAATACTAAAAAAAGTAAGTAAAAAAATTCCGAATTGAATTTTTGAGACACTATAAAATCGTTTTTTTAATAGGTTTTCGAATATAGTCAACGTTACTAATCGTTATTCCATTTATAAACAGATTTTTATGAAATTATACTTCTCCCTTGTTAGTAAATTTTACTGAATAATAAAATTATTTTTTTAAATTACAATATCATTATTCGTATAGTACATAGTATTTTTAACATAGTCAATGCCTGCATCTTTCTATTGATTTCAAAGAACGTATCCAATAACTAGACTCGAAGCATTTATGAAATCTAGTTTCTAGGAAAACTGGTGGGAAAAATCACCCCGTACGCTCGGTCCTTACCAAACCACGCTCTGTGTTAACCGCATCGACTCGCGCGCAGAAAATTTTGTGTACGATTTTTGTGATTTTTTTGAGTTACTGTGTTTTACGATGCAGCCGTCGTTGCCGCTGGCGTGTTTTTTGTCGATGATACGTGAGTTTGTTTTGTTTTTGCAGTTATCTGAATGATATCTGTTGGATAGTGGATAAGGAAGCGAACTTCACCCGGAATCCTCAACCGCTATCTTAAAACTACTGTTTCTATATTAAAAGAAGATTTTCTCAGTGAAAAAGAAAAGAAATTTTAGCAGTTATGTTTTACTAGCTTTTGCCCACGGCTTCACCCGAAATTTTGTCTGTCACAGAAAAACTGTCGCGCGCGTCCCTGTTTCAAAAACCGGGATAAAAACTATTCTATGTCCTTTCCCGGGCCTCAAACTATCTATGCCTTTCATCAAAATCGGTTCAGTGGTTTAGGCGGGAAAACGTGACAGACAGACAGAGTTACTTTCGCATTTATAATATTGCTTCTGAATGTATTGTAACTTCCTACTTTTTTATATTTTTAAACCGGCAGACAGTGGTGACTGAGTTTGTTGCGGCGCTTCTTCTCAGCACTTGCCAAATGTTTGCCTCGATTAGGGCAAAAAAAGAATGAGACATGTATAGGCTCCTTAAGAGCATTTGACGATTTGCAAGTACTAATTTAATTAGTCTAAACAAATAAAGATAATTTTGATTTTGATTTGATTTTGATTTTTGAGTAGGGATTTTCTAAAATTGGCCAGACGGGTTGAGGAGGCCGGATGTCCGCATATTTGTCCCTTAGTCGCCTCTTACGATATCCACGGGAAGAGTGGGAATGTTAGAATGGACTATAGCAGATAGTGTTCAAATAAAAACTGGTTTATAATAAAGTAAAAGTAAGTAGGTACTTATTAGTAATTGAGAATGTTACTAGGTATTCAAAATCACTTGAAACCTATGTTACAGTTAAGCTTTTACATTTACAAATACATTAGTTTTTATTTCATTCAAAAATACCCAGTAGTTATAATTTTATAGGCATTCAAAGTTCGCTTAAATATTAAGTCCCGCCGACGGTCACGTGACCCCGCGTGACGTACATTCACAGTGTCCGCTCACTAGAAAACGGATATAAACATACTGAAATAATTATTTTCTTGTAAATACAAACTTATTATACATATTAACACCCAGACCCATCACAGAAATTAAAATTGAAGCAAACCCAAACTTGATGCGATTGTGTCGTTTTATTGCGAATTACCTTCCAGCTCCATCATCAGACCCTGATTACTATATAGAATTAAAATACTCATCAATACAAAACGAACGAGCCCAAACTCGATGCATTTAAGTCGTTTTATTATAGAGTTCCTATGGCCACCTTCCAGCTCCATCATCAGATCAGCTCCATGTCATCATAATATTGCATGGTCATCCAAATCACATGTGTTTGCGAAATTTCAGCTTAATCTGTTGCNAGGGAGTCTCTTTGTGGGTGGGTCTCTTTAGGGGGTCTTTAGAGGGAGTCTCTTTGTGGGCGGGTCTCTTAAGGGGAGTTTCTTAAGGGAATTTCCTTAGGGGGAAGTCTCTTTGTGGATGCGTCTCTTTAGGGGGTCTTTAGAGGGAGTCTCTTTGGGTAGGAGTCTCTAGGAGCATCTGGTCAATTTGGGGTGTGGGGATAGTCTCTTTAGGAGGGGAGTCTCTTTAACAGGTAGTTTTGGGGGGGGGGATAGTGTCTAGGATGGGAGGGGCTGTCTCTATAGGAGTAAGTCGCTAGGGAAAGTAGTGTTTAGGGGTGTGTATAGTTAAGGGGACAGTCTGATGGCTGGCGGAGGCTATCATAAGGGAGGAGGGCAGTCTTCTAAAAGCTACTTCACTCACATTAGTAGTGGCGCACCAGCACACGCTGAAAGAAGGTGCCCTCGCCGGTGTCCGAGCTTCTGTGCTTGCGGCGCGAGCCAGTAGAGGTCGGTGTAGGCGGAACGGTGGTGGTAGCGACTGGATGTATGATTCGATGCGCCCGCAGATTGCCCTGGAACAAATTGAGTTGCGTTAGATACATTTGATGGGTCAAAGAGGTATATTTTACATAAGCATCACCGATATAAGCCAAAAAAGGATCAAGTTCGACAACATTGTCATCATCATTTCAGCCACAGGACGTCCACTGCTGAACATATGCCTCCCCCAATTATTTCAAGATTGGCCGATTGATAGCAGCCTGTATCTGTATTTTGGAATTCTAAAAGATATCTCAAGTCTCTTAACGTGTCCGCGTCATAAGATATTTAATGACAAATGTCACAAAATCCTGTTATTTACAAATATCTCGCTTCCTATGGTTTTTGCGCGATTTGCATCTACCTTTTAAAATTTAAATAATATGTAAAAAAGATTGTAGCATTTGCATTAGAACCCAAAGAAAAAAATATAAAATTCCCGGTTTTAAATAAGAAAGTGTAATAGCATCGAAATTTGTGGAATTTGTGAATATTTCATAGAAAACAGATTGGAATTTGACTTAGATTTGGATAGGGATTGATTATAGCACACGGGCGTTATCTAACATCGCACAAATCATACAAGATTACATTTAATAAGTTTAATGATAGCCCGCTATGACGCGCTCCATTGCACTTGCCGTAACTTCATTGTAACTCATTCCGATTGTGTGTTCCACCGAGTTTGGTAGGAAGAAGTTGAAAGGCACCTTGCATAGAGTTACAAAGGATAGAGACGCTATATTAAGCAAAATTCTTGCTCCATTTGGAAAGAATCTATACTTATAATAAATCTGTAGAGAGGTCAATTCTGTACATGAAATATATTTTCAAAATAACTATCAGGGGGTGATTAGTGATCGATACTGATGCCAAAAATGCAATCAGTAAAATTTTTGTCTGTCTGTCTGTTTGTATGTTCCTTATAGAAACAAAAACTACTCGACGGATTTTCACGAAACTTGGTACAATTATTCTTCATACTCATGGGCAGGTTATAGTATACTTAGGAATTCCCACGGGAATGGGAATTAGCGGGAAAATCCTTTTGTATGAAAAATCTAAACCGCTTAAGTTAGACGCTTGAAATTTGGCATGCAGGTACCTTAGTAAACTTAAAGCTTAGTTACAACAGGATATTGCAAAATTCCCTCAGGAACGGGAGTCAGCGGGAAAATCCTTTTGTATTAAAAATCTAAACCACTTAAGTTAGACGCTTGAAATTTGGCATGCAGATACCTTAGTAAACTTAAAGCTTAGTTACAACAGGATATTGCAAAATTCCCACGGGAACGGGAGTTAGCGGGAAGAAACATTTGTATGAAAAAATCTAAACCGCGTAAATAGATGAAGGGGGTTAAACGGGATCCACGCGTACGAAGTCGCGGGCGGTCGCTAGTCAATACTAAAGTTCGCTGCAGCAGCTGCATTACTTCTGTCGTCTAAGCCTAGATGCAGACCACCGACTTTTCAATTGGCCGATAGTTGGGCCCGATTCTAATTTGTATGAAGAATCGACCGATACCAAATCGGTGTAATGTGCGCACTTTGATGCATCTCTATACTGATCAGCCCGACCCAACTATCGGCCAACTAAAAATCGGTGGTCTGCATCTGCGCCTAGGCTAACCAAACTTAAACATGTAGGGCTAGATCTCTTACAGAGTAAAGTTTTCTCGCGACCAAAACGTTAACTCAACTATACAACGTACGCAATATTTTTTCCGAGTTACCTATTTCTAACCGCAACGGTAAATTACACAAGTTATCATAATAGTTACAGGCCAAATAACCGCTCTAATTAATTGATAGGCCTATTAATAAAATTCGAACCCTAACTTCGAACTCCTCGTTCTTCTGATTAATTTCGCTGCGGGTCCAATGACAGTTTAACTTTCCCCCGGGATAAACTTGACCTTCACTGGTTGGGTTATTGGCGGTCAAGCTGTAGATCCTGGCTACACAGGAGTTGCAGCGGTGGGAACGACAGGTGGGAATATTCCCGTATCAAACTTGACTTGGAGGCTTGACAGTTTAAAAGTAGGTTACCTCAATACAAACTAATATTGATATATTTTCACAAATAGCTGGCTAGGCCAGTTTTCCATATTTCACTATTAAAATTGCAATGTTGCGTCACAGGCCACAGTAAAAGAGATGGCAGTAGCATTACTATGGCAGTTTCGACAAAATTAAAATCAAATCAAAATATTTATTGGCGTTCAAGCTGTAGATCCTGGCTACACAGGAGTTGCAGCTGGGAACGAGAGTTGAGAATCGTCATCATCAATATTTCAGCCACAGTACGTCCACTGCTGAACATAGGCCTCCCCCAATGATTTCCACATCGCCCGGTTTGTAGCGGCCTGCATCCAGCACCTTCCTGCTACCTATATGAGGTTGTCCCACGCTGATAGATCGTTTCATTCACGAAGACGCGTCCCACCAATTTTTGGTCACGGTCGCGCGGTGTGCGGGGAGTTTGATCCGAGCAATCCGAGCGTCATTATTGTAGTGTGCGTGTGCACTCATGGATGATTCAGCGTGTACCGATAACACTCAAACATTAGCGGAAGAATGGTGACTCGCACACTCGCATAGTCGCGACAGTAATATAATTACGCGCGAGCGATAAGGATGGGTAGCTTGGGGTCATTGGACGAAATTCTACGTGCTCGGCGACCGGACTTTATACGTGCGAGTAGAGGCCACTGGTTATATTTTCACTGTGACAGTGCTACAGCCAGTAATAGGTGGTTAGTTAGGGAAAGGAGTTCTCGCAACAGACCGGTTTTTATGAGGAAACTGGACGAGGTATCCTGTTAATTTTAACTGTCATCGAGAGATTAGATTAATGAATAGTTGACTAAATAATAAAGAATATTTAAAAAGGCATTAAACTTTTAAATTACAAAAAAAGTAATAAAAAAAAGACTTTTCGTTTTGGAAAACATTATAAAATTAGATTACATTGTGATTTTTAAATTACGTACCTAAAAAGTCTAAAAAATTTGAAAAAAATCAATTCGGTGTAATATTTTAAAAATACTTAAAAATCCGACTAGAATTTTTGAGGCAATATAAAATCATTTTTATTTTTTTGTAGGTTTTGGAATATTATATTAAGAGTATGCCAGGCCATCAGGTTAGTCCATTTAAAAACAGATTTTTATAAAATTATACTTCTTCCTAAGTCAGTAAGTCAAAAATAAGATTGATTTTTTAAATTACAATATCACTATTTTTGAATTAAAAATTATTTTCCTATAGTACAGAGTTTTTTTACATAGTCAATGCCTACAACCTACATCTTTCTATTGATTTCAAAGAACACATCCTATAACCGGCCGCAAAGCATTTATGAAATCTAGTTTCTAGGAAAACTGGTGGGAAAAATCACCCCGTACGTTCGGTCCTTACCAAACCACGCTCTGTGTTAACCGCATCGACTCGCGCGCAGAATTTTGTGATCGATTTTTGTGATTTTTTGAGTTACTGTGTTTTACGATGCAGCCGTCGTTGCCGCTGGCGTGTTTTTTGTCGATGATACGTGAGTTTGTTTTGTTTTTTGGAAGTTATCTGAATGATATATGTTGGATAGTGGATAGGGAAGCGAGCTTCACCCGGAATCCTCAACCGCTATCTTAAAACTACTGTTTGTATATTACAACAGGATTTTCTTAGTGAAAAAGAAAAGCAATTTTAGCAGTTATGTTTTACTAGCTTTTGCCCACGGATTCACCCGAAATTTTGTCAGTCACAGAAAAAATGTCGCGCGCGTCCCTGTTCCAAAAACCGGGATAAAAACTATCCTACGTCCTTTCCGCGCCTCAAACTATATCTATGCCTTTCATCAAAATCAGTTCAGTGGTTTAGGCGGGAAAGCGTGATAGACAGAGTTACTTTGGCATTTATAATATTAGTAGGGATTTTCTTAAATGTTTGCTAGGCCAGACGGGTTGGGGAGGCCTGATGTTCGCATATTTGTCCCTTAGTCGCCTCTTACGACATCCACGGGAAGAGGGGGAGTATTAGAATAAAATAAAATTAAAAGAAAAACTGGTCGGTCTGTAATAAACCTAATAAAGTAAGAGTTAGTACTTACTTATTAGTAAAGAAATACTAACTGCAAGGTTGATTTTATTACTAAATGACCACTAATTTATACTGGTACACTTTTTTTACTTTGTTTTTATTACAAATACAGTCAGCGACAAATAGTTCGTGAGACCCAAAGTGGCCAAAAAATTTACAACTTAACTTTATTTCAATTGTAACAAAGACGTGATGCGAACTTTTTAGCTACTTTGGGAAAACTCAATGTCGAAATCAATGGGGGGTATAGAAGTTATAGACTGATAAGTTTGTATGAAAAAGTCATGGGTTACTTGTGATTTTTACCAGTTTTATTTATTTTCACTGATTTTACTGACCCATTTAGTCTCAATCGATTCTGGTCTCTTTAGATTTAAAGACACCAAAAGAAAATCCCGTCGTTCTGTGACAGAAGGCACAAATGCGCAAAGCCATAGGAAATAACTAGCTTATAAATTGAGACATATCCAAGTGTTACTTACAAACGGAACATTAATTGATGCACTTACATAAGCGCATAGCAGTTTATTATGAAATATCTCGCGCCAAATACGTGGCCCTCCAAGCGTTGCGATTGAAAAAAACGATGATTTTTTCGCTGCACTCGCTTGTTTTTAATGCACCATAATAGGTGTTGTTGATGGCTTTTTTATAGAATTATTGTCTTGATTGGATGTTAGGAAATATACTTAACTAGCTTTCCGCCCGCGGCTTCGCCCGCGTGGAATTTCGTCTGTCACAGAAAAACTTTATCGCGCGCGTCCCTGTTTCAAAAACCGGGATAAAAACTTAGGATAGTTTTTATCCCGGTTTTTGAAACTTGTTTTTTCCCGGGACTCAAACTATCTCTATGCCAAATTTCATCAAAATCGGTTGCGAGGTTTAAGCGGGAAAGCGTAACAGACAGACAGACAGACAGACAGACAGACAGAGTTACTTTCGCATTTATAATATTAGTTGGGATTAATGTACCTAACCGCCTCTGTGGTCTAGTGGTAAGACCACCTGCTTCAGACGCAGAGGTCCCGGGTTCGATTCCCAGTGGGTGCAGATTTTTCTGTTCGGTTTGGTTGGTGGTAGGGCTTGTTCTAAGTCCGCCTGGCTAGCTACAAACATCTTACCTAAGTCTGTCGCCATAACAACAATGTTAACAACATTGTTGTGTTCCGGCAGTTAGAGGTAAGATAGCCAGTTCCTCCGTGGTTGAGGATTCCGGGTGAAGCTCGCTTCCACCTTCAGGCTGATGATTTATTTTTGCAAATTGGCTTTTAGAAAGCACTTTTACGTCCCAGCATTAACCCTACCACTGCTTCGGGACAAAATGGGCCAGTGCTGAGAAGCAGCAGCGCAAGAAACTGAAACTTATGAAGTAGAATGACGCATCTTTGCCCTCTTTTAGGGTTTCTTCATAATCGGTTAGTGTACCATTGAATTTTGTGCAACTCTCACACAATGGTCGATAACCGAAACCACCGCGTTGTGGCTGTATAGTCAACCGTAATATTGGTTAGGAAATTTTCCTAAAGTATATGGTCTTGTGTGAGTTTTGGTTCCCAGTGGGGGCGAAATTTTAGAAGTTAAGTCGGTGGTATTTTTTTTTAGTGAATACGCTAATCTCAAGAACTATTAAAAAAATATTTTTGTGTTGGATAGTCCATTTATCGCAAAGGCTATAGGCTATGTAAAATAACGCTACAGGCAAAGGAGCGGAGTATCAATGAAAAATGTTGCAAAAACGGGGAGAAAAATTCAAACGATTTTCACGCGTACAAAAGTTATTCTACAGTAATATTATAAAGAGGAGATATTTTTTTGTTTGTTTTGAATAGGCTCAGAAACCACTGGACCGATTTGAAAAATTCTTTCACCATTAGATTCCTACAAATTATTTCTGATGAACATAGGCGGTACGAAGTTCGCCGGGCTAGTTTATTACACGACTATTTGTGGCCGAGTGTACCAACCATATGTAGGTGAGGTGCAGCATAAAATTTGCAACGATGCGCTGTCGCATGCTTCGCGGTTCCTTTCGTAACTTTATCGCTATGAATATTGTAATGGCCCATAATGAGGACTTGTTTACTCTCTATTGGGCACAACGTGTTGGAAATATTCATTTAAGTTCTTTATTATAGGTCTAGCACGGGAGGACATAATTATAATGACGTGACAGATCTCAGATGAAATCTGAAGTCTCGCTGACGTTTGACGTTACTAAAGCCCGGTCCGTGAGCACGTAGAATTTTGTCCAATGACCCCTAGCTACCCATCCTTATCGCTCGCACGTAACGATATTGCTGTCGCGACTGTACGACTGGCACCCGCAGTGAGTGTGCGAGCGCGTTAGCAACATAATTACGCGCGAGCGATAAGGATGGGTAGCTAGGGGTCATTGGACAAAATTCTACGTGCTCACGGACCAGACTATAGAACACCCTCTCGACGCTCTCATACGTCAGTGACTGACTCAGGTAAGCGCTAGCAGTAGGCCTTTTTTCAAAAAAGGTTTATTTTGTGTGCTATCGCTGAACTTCATAAATTATGAATCGGTTTTAAAAAATTTTTATCATTATTGTTACATAGTTTAAAAAAAATACCGGAAAATATGTCATCCAGGTAAACGAAATTACTGGTTTTGGTCAATAGAATTAGCCTCAAAGAAACTCTCAACCTTCATAAGTAACCAGGTCAAAATTAATTTTAACAAAAAAATAAAACTGACCCCAAAAAGGGCACAAAAACTGGAAAAATAATCTTAAAAATATTTATAACCTAAGGACAAATAATCATAAATGGTAATTTTAGAGTCGTTTTTTAAATAATTCAATAATTTAGGTTATTTAATGATTCCCAAACCAAAAGGGTTACTAATTTGTTTCTTCCTGTTGAAACCCAGTCGCCACTTACGTCATTTAAGTACTAACATAACACCAGTTTTCTAGTCATCTGGACACACCGGTATATCTAAATACGGGTTGTATTGCATTATGTTATGTAATTGTATGTATAAAAGTTGTAAGGAACTTGATAAACTGTTTGGAATATTTGTGTCATAGTGAGAATTAAAATCAATCATGGTATTTTTAATATAAATCCTTCCTACTAATATTATAAATGCGAAAGTTTGGATGTCTGGATGTTTGTTACTCTTTCACGCAAAAACTACTAAACGAATTTTGATCAAACTTTACAGTATTATTGTTTATAACCCAGAAAAACATATAGGCTATAATTTATGACGATCTGTGACAAACTAAAATTCACGCGGGTGAAGCCGCGGGCAAAAGCTAGTATGTAATAAATAATGCAATTATTTTCTCCGTTCAGTGTACTTTTTTGGAGTTGTTTTTTTGCTTTTTAGTACATCTTGCCTAACCTTCTTGTTGGCCATATACTACAGTCACAGAAAAGCAAAATCTGCAGTTCCGCCTAGATGACTTTTTTTTTAATCTAAACCGCGAATCGATATTGATAAAATTCAAGTAAGACCGAACCGGGATTATATGTAGTCTTTCAATAAAAAAATACGTTTTTTTTACGGAGTTCTGAAGTAAGAAACGTACAAAAACGTTTTTTTAAACTTGACTAAAGGAAAAAGATGTCCACCCACAAGGTGGACTGACATCATAATGGTAGCAGGAACTGCAGGAAGGCGCTGGACGCAGGCCGCTACCAACCGGGCAGCATGGAAAGCATTGGGGGAGGCCTATGTTCAGCAGTGGACGTCCTATGGCTGAGATGATGATGATGAAAGGAAAAAGATGCGAACATCAGGCCTCCCCCAACTCGTTTTCATTTGCCTCTGGTAAATTCGAGGGTCATGCTCCTGCTATGGAGACCGTTTTCACTATCAATCCCTAATTTTTAGTGACCCTTTTGGTAAACCATAACAGGAATTTTGTTTTCTAAGAGTAGGCGCACACCGTTGATTTTTCGTCGGCCGATAGTTTAGTCGGGCAGTTGATCAGTATGGGCATGTATGGGAGTGCGCACACTACGCCGATTCGATTTGGCCGATTCTTCATACAATTTGAAATCGGGCACAACTATCGGCCAACTAAAAATCAACAGTGTGCGCTTACTCTAAGGGGTCACTTAAAAATTAGGGATTGATGGTGAAAACCGGCATAAATGACCTAAAGATGACATCGTTCTGTTCCAGGACCACCAGGGGTGCAGTTCGAAGATTCCCTGCTTCAGATACTGCCAGTGGATAAGACAAAGTGCCCGTTTGTTAGAGACAACAACGATGTTGAGTTTAGACTGTTTACAAGGTAAGTTTTGTTACTAAATAGCATAAATTCCACAACATTCTTGGGAATCACTTTAGATGCTAAACTTCAATGGGGCCCTCATATTGACACTCTGTCAAAAAGGCTCAGTTCGGCTGCTTTTGCAGTGAGAAAGATAAGGCAATTAACTGACATTGAAACGGCAAGGCTAGTATATTTTAGCTATTTTCACAGTATAATGTCATATTAATCAATATGACATATTGTTGTGGGGCGCAGCCGCGGACATTGAAACTGTGTTTGTTCTGCAGAAGAGAGCAGTGCGGGCCATTTATAACCTTGGACCCCGATTTTCCTTGAAAGATTTTTTTAAGGAAATTAACATAGTGACAGTAGCTTCACAGATCATTTATGAAAACCTTTTATATGTTCGCAAAAATATAGAGCAATTCACGAAAAAGAGCGATTTGCATAACTTTTAAAAGATAAAAATGTTTGGGATGCGTTACTGCCTAGCTCGCATAAATATTTATAACTTTGTATATTTGAAAGCCTGTAATCCTTTGAAAAAGAGGTTGACAATAGTGACCGAGTTTCTTGCGATGCTTCTTCTCAGCACTGGCCCATTTATTGTCCTGAAGCAGTGGTAGGGTTAATACTGGGACGTGTAAAAGTGCTTTTTAAGCCTATTTACAGAAATAAGTAAGTTTTATGAGTTTTTTATGAGATTTACTCTTTTATAGATCGTTTCATCCACGAAGACGCGCCCCACAAATTTTTGGTCTCGGTTGCGCGGGGTGCGGGGAGTTTGATCCGAGCAATCCGAGCGTCATTATTGTAGTGTGCGTGTGCACTCATGCTGGATCATTTAGCGTGTACCGATAACACTCAAACATGACCTATCTTATGAGTTACTAGCGACCGTTTTACCCCCTAGGGGTGGAGTTTCGTAAAATGCCTACGTCATAACATCTACCTGCATGCCAAATTTCAGCCCGATCCGTCCAGTGGTTTGAGCTGTGCGTTGATAGATCACTATGTCAGTCAGTCAGTCAGTCAATATTTTTCACAAAATCGCTTAAAAGCACTTTTTTGTATGTTTCAGACACAATCCGACAGTGTACCAAGAGCTACGTATTGACGATGACGAGAGCCTGTTCGCTTCTCACTTCAACTTCCACGACCCGACCGTGGTGTACTTCGGTGCCTTTTTGGAGCAGCCCGACGATGGAAGCGGACTGCTGGTTAGAGAATGTGAGTAATAGAATGGAATCATCATCATTTCAACCACAGGACGTCCACTGCTGAACATAGGCCTCCCCCAATGATTTCACAACGACCGGCCTTGCGTTGCGCCGCCCGCATCCAGGCACCTCCCGCGACCTTCACCGGATCATATGTCAACTAGGTTGACATACGATCCGGGGGCACGCCCACACTACGTCTTCCGGCCCGTGGTCGCCACTCGAGAACTTTTCTGCCCCAGAGGCCAACAGCTCTGCGAGCTATGTGCCCCTCCCACTGCCACTTGATTGTTGACCGCAGTGTTTCATGTCTTTGACCAGTGATCGTATACGGATCTGAGACGTGGTCGCTTACTATGGGTCTCGTAAGAAATCTCAATGTCACCCAAAGGGCGATGGAGCGTGCTATGCTCGGAGTTTCCCTGCGTGATCGAATCAGAAATGAAGATATCCGCAGGAGAACAAAAGTGACCGACACAGCTCGTAGAATTGCTAAAATCAAGTGGCAGTGGGCGGGGCACATAGCTCGTAGAGACGACAGAAGTTGGGGCAGAAAAGTTCTCGAGTGGCGACCACTGGGCGGAAGACGTAGTGTGGGCAGGCCCCCTACTAAGCGAACCGACGATCTGGTGAAGGTCACTGGATGCGGGCAGCGCAGGACCGTGCACTGTGTCCTGTGAAAAACCTTGGAGGAGGCCTTTGTCCAGCAGTGGACGTCATTTAGCTGAAACGAACGAACACAGTGAGACCTCATAGTCTCACTGTGCGCGTGGACGCACAGGGTAACACACGAACCAATCACAGAGCTCTATTCAAGGCTGTGCGTTCGATTTGCTGCTTCACTTAACCAAGCATCGTTTGTGAATACAGGTGTTAAATAAATGTTCTTCTCAACAGCCTACATGCTCCGTGGGGACAGCAACTTCATAATCCTGGACCTGAGCCGGCTGGAGGCCGGGCCGTGGTATTTCACGGCAGCAGAGAATACTTGGTACATCGGACAATTCGCCGCCAAGTTCGTGGACTACATGGTCTCCAGGTGAGCTCACTTCAATCACTTCCACAGCTGGACAAAGACCTCCTCCAAGGATTTTTACAAGCAGCGGTTCTGCGCTGCCCGCATCCAGGCAATTCCTGCGACCTCCACTGAGCAGTCTCCAGGTAAGCGAGAGTTTTTATCCACAACAGGGAAGCCCTTGGCCTGCATCTCACTTGATGGAAAGTGATGATCAGATGAAGGTGGAAGCGAGCTTCACCCGGAATCCTCCAGTACAGAGGGATTGGTTTTTGTGACGTTAAACGTCAACAAGACTTCAGATGTGCTTCAAACTTGTATACTCTGTCCCGTCTTAATGTCATCGCTCCTGTATACTTCAACAACGACTGAAAGTCAATGCCTTGGCACTTTATTCTTTATGACCGTTCTACCATTCGGCTGGTGCCATATTTGACCAAAATTATTCATTTCAGGGGCCTGGACTTGAACAAGACGCACTTCATCGGGCACAGTCTGGGGGCTCAGTCCGCCGGTGTGGCTGGTTCCGCCTTGAAGTCGGGTAGGTTTTGAAATAAATCCTTAGACATTGGGTATTTTATACTAACCTAGCTAGTTCCAATCTAAGCAGAGCTTGTACTATGGGCACCAGCCAGACAAGTATTTGGATTATAATATATTATGTTGTGCATATGGCTTGCCTAGGAAGGGCAAGCCATACATACTACACTTAGGGACAACATATGGGCTGAGAAGAGAACCTACATATTGCAGCACAGTTCACTGATAGTAGCACAGAATCTACATATTGTAGCACAGTTCACTTATATTCGCAAATAATCTACATATTGAAGCCACAATAGCCGAACGGTGAAGGGGTCGGACTGGCCGACTCGTGATCCGAGGAACTCGGGTTCGGTCCCCGCCGCCGCTCGACTATTGAGCGGTGGTGAGCTCGTGATACAAGTATATTTGGCTTAGTACGAAGAGTAACGGGGCTTTAAAACAAAGAAATTATAGCACAGTTCACTGATAGTCGTACAGAATCTACATATTGTAGCACAGTTCACTGATAGTAGCACAGAACCTACATATTGTAGCACAGTTCTGCTTTTGCAGTGATAGTGACTGAGTTTAGTGTCTGTCAATAGTGACTGAGTTTCTTGCGCTGCTTCTTCTCAGCACTGGCCTATTTATTGTCCCGAAGCAGTGGTAGGGTTAATACTGGGACGTGTAAAAGTTTAAAAGTCTGTTTGCAAAAATAAATAAGTTTTATGAGTTTTTTATGAGTTTTTAGTGGAGACTGAATGACCTGATGATGTTCACAGGCCGCGTCTCCAGGATCACCGGTCTGGATCCGGCGCTGCCGCTGTTCGACAAATTACCCCTATCGCAGAGACTGGACCCATCTGACGCGAAATTCGTGGACGTTATACACACAGATGCTGGGATATTTGGTATGTATTTCAAGTGTGTGTTTTAATAATTATCGTGCAGATTTCATCAAGGACGCGGGATACGTGACAGTCGTGTCCTATTCATACAGTATTTATTGTCAAGTATTGTAAATTGTTACAATAAATACTTCTATGAAAAGTACACTTGCGGGTCCGTACGATATTAAAACACCCATAAGTATAGAAAAGCGTTGATGTTTATTTATGGTTTACTTTGTGCGGAATTTTTGGTTGTCATAATTTACTAATTATTAATTTGTTAAGGTTTAACTGGGACGTTTGAAAGTGCCTTTAAAAGGCCAATTTCAAATTTTATTACTTTTTTATATTATTTGCAATCTATTCAGCAATAGACGTCCTGTGGCTGATGATGATGATGTTTTTACAGGCTTCAAAACCCCAATTGGGCACGTAGACTTCTACCCCAACGGTGGGATTAGTCCTCAACCTGGGTGCGAACTCGAAGTGGTGCTACACGAGCAAAGATTTCTCAACAAATGTGAGTATCCTTATAATACTGCTTTAATATTAAAAAACGACTTACTTTTTGGATTCGTTTATTATGGTAGTTAAATCATGATATTGTACTAATTTTTCATAACTTCTAGAATAATTTCATAGTTTGACTTTACATTTCTTAAATAAAACAATTAACTAACTTTATTGTCGATTTCTGTACTTTAAATCTAGCGCATAAATAAGACAGTGTCTGAGGTATGAGGGCGACACGGGAGTGGTGTGTCATTAGCATATTAACAAATCTGACGTCTCGCCGTTTGACATTACAAAAAGACACACCCTCCTGTGCCACTTTCATACCTCAGACACTGACTCAGCCTATAGTAATTTGTATACTTTGTATTACTAATATTCTTTATAAAAAAGCTTCCTTTCCCCAACTAACCTAACTAACAACCATCTAACCAGTCTTCTGCAGCCACTGGCGTTCATACCAGTTCTACAGCGAGTCTGTGATCCGGCCGAAGGCATTCGTGGCCACCGCGTGCGGATCGTGGCGGCAATACAAACGCGGCCTGTGCGCTGCACAGCACAGTATCCATATGGGATACGGAGTTGATAGAACGTGAGACAATTGTACTTGTTATAGCACAGAGCGTTAGCACAGTAGCACATAGCACAATCATAAGTGATCAGGTTCTATCCAAGCGGGGAGTGTGCGCTGCACAGCACAGTATCCATATGGGATACGGAGTTAATAGAATGTGGACGATTTTTGATTTAGCACAGTTCACTGAATGTAGCACAGTAGCACATAGCACAATCATAAGTGAGGAAAACTGTTTTATACAAGCGCGGACTGTGGTCTGTACTGGCCACAGCACAGTATCCATATGGGATACGGAGTTGATAGAACGTGAGATTAATGTACTTTTAGAAGCACAGTTCACTGGTAGTAGCGCAGTACCGCACTTTTAGCACAGTGTAGTATCCATATGGGATACGGAGTTGATAGAACGTGAGACGATTGTACTTTTAGAAGCACAGTTCACTGGTAGCAGCACAGTACCGCACTTTTAGCACAGTGTAGTAATTGTACAAGCGAGGACTGTGCGCTGCTCAGCACAGTATTCATATGGAATACGGAGTTGATAGAACGTGAGACAATAATAATTGTACTTGTTGTAGCACAGTTGACTGGTAGTAGCACACTGGTAGTAATATTTATTTTATACAAAGCGGGGACTGTGCGCTGCACAGCACAGTATCCATTTAGGATACGGAGTTAATAGAATGTGGACGATTTTTGATTTAGCACAGTTCACTGAATGTAGCACAGTAGCACATAGCACAATCATAAGTAACCAGGTTTTATACAAGTGGGGAGTGTGCGCTGCACAGCACAGTATCCATATGGGATACGGAGTTGATACGTGAGACGATTGTACTTGTTGTAGCACAGTACCGCACTTTACTACATATAATAGCACAGATCATTGATAGTAGCACAGTTCACTGAGAGTAAAACAATCATAAGTGAGTACGAAAACTGTTGAATACAAGCGCGGGCTGTGCGCGGCACAGCACAGTATTCATATGGGATACGGAGTTAATAGAACGTGAGATGATTTTTGATGTAGCACAGAGCGTACATATTGCAGCACAGTTCACTGATAGTAGCATAGATTCTAGAAATTATAGCACAGTTCACTGAAAGTAACACCATCATAAGTGAGTGGAAAACCGTTTAATACAAGCGCGGGCTGTGCGCTGCATAGAACAATATCCATATGGGATACGGAGTTGATAGAACGTGAGATGTTTATGCATTTTGCAACTACACATTGTAGCACAGTATTGCACTTTCCTACACATTGTAGCACGGTTCTCTGATAGTAGCAAAGATTTTAGATATTATAGCACAGTTCACTGATAGTAAGTTGCACAGTACCGCACTTTACTACATATTGTAGGACAGTACTGCTTAGCAAAATGATATACGAGTGGTATTTGTTGTAATTGCAAGCGCGGTCTGTGCGCTGCACAGCACAGTATTCTTATGGGATACGGAGTTGATAGAACGTGAGATGAGTTTTGATGTAGCACAGAGCGTACATATTGCAACACAGTTAACTGATAGTAGCATAGATTCTAGAAATTATAGCACAGTTCACTGAAAGTAACACCATCATAAGTGAGTAGGAAAACCGTTTAATACAAGCGCGGGCTGTGCGCTGCATAGAACAATATCCAAATGGGATACGGAGTTAATAGAACGTGAATGTTTATGCATTTTGCAACTACACATTGTAGCACAGTATTGCACTTTCCTACATATTGTAGCACAGTTCTCTGATAGTAGCACAGTACCACCTTAGCACAATGTTACGACAAGTAAGAAGATTGCAGTAAATGTCATATACAATAACGTATTGTGCGACAGCACAGTATCCATATGGGAGTTGATCGAACGTAAGATAATTTTACATATTCGTGTAGAATCATGATTTATTAAAAGTATTTGAGTATATTTAGTATCGTGTTAGTTCCGTGGCGTAGAGACTTCCTACTTTAGGGCTTAACAATTTTTAATTAATAAACCTAAAATAACCACACACTAACACCACCCTAATGATATTGAACTTACAAAATAGATTTCAATGGCGTGGACTTGTTACAAAAAAACCTTAGCATGTCTACAGTATTATTTTATCCAAATATTCACTTATTCGCACCATTTCGCACTATTTCAGGTGACAAAAACGCACAACCACAAGGTTTCTACGTCTACCATCTCACAGCGAACACAAAAAAGAACATACTAGAAAAAAAACTGCGTGAATTCTTTACATACATCAACTTTCTGAAAGACACTGAAAACTCATCATTGCACACAACAGAATCTGATGATGAAATACCTAAATCATCGCCTAAATTTGCTGCAGTTAGAAAATATAAACTTTTACAACAAAACAATAAGAAAAATAATAATAAAATAGTCGAGAGTAAAACAGAAATAAATATAGATAATACGCAAGAAGATACAGATGTATTTGTAAAAGAAACCTCTTATAAAAGAGAGAAAAGAATCAGCAGTAATACTGAAGTAATTAACACAAATGATACAACCAACAAAACTACTTTAAAAGACATGAGCACTACATCAAAAGACACAGACACTATAGCAGAACAGAAGACTACAAAATCAGCAAAACTACAAGACACTACAGCAGATCAGAATACTACAAATACAGTAAATCTACAAGACAACACTATGGACCAGAAGACTACAAAAACAATAAAACCTGACAACACTACAGCAGACCAGAAAACTACAAATACAGAAAAACTGCAAAACAACACAACATCAGACCAGAAAACTACAAATACAGAAAAACTACAAAACAACACAACATCAGACCAGAAAACTACAAAAACAGTAAAACTACCAAGGCAAAAGCGTTTTATATCTTTATTCAGAAACAACGATAACGACAGTGACAATTTACTATTCAGAATGCTAGAATTCTTAATGAAACACAGAAGGAATTTCATACCAGTCGTAACTGTGATGAGAGAGATAAATACCCTAGTTAAAAGTGCGAATGGAGAATTGAACCACTTTTCTAAAGAAAGGAATAATTATATAGGTGGTTATCCACCGGTCTCTGATATAAAATACGACTTGGAATTAGGGAATGAGTCTAAAATTCTGGGACTGTTGAAAAGACTGCTAGGTTTGGGCCCTAAAGGCGGGAGACTGAGCGTTAATGGTAGAAAGTAAGGTAAAGATATATTTTAATTAAAAAACTTTTTTTTAATAAAAAAATGCACATTTTTTTAAGAAAGAAAGTATTTGAGAGTGGGTTGCATTTGCACCAAAGAACTAAGTATATTGTTTTTTGGTTCAAAAAAAAATTTTTTTAACAAAGAAAAATATGTGTTTGAAAGTGGGTTGCATTTTCATCATAGAACTAAAGGTCAAGCGGATACCTCAGTAAGTGCCTAAGGTATAAGAGCGGCATGGGACCCAATGACATATTATGACGTGACAGCATATAGACCCAATACACTGAACTGTCCCACCCGTGACATTGACAGGGGGGCGCCACCGTCAATACCAGATCATCATCAACTCAGCCACAGGACGTCCACTGCTGAACATAGGCCTCCCCAATGCTTTCCATGCTGCTCGGTTGGTAGCGGCCTGCGTCCTGCTTTATGATGTCGTCGGTCCACCTTGTGGGTGGACGTCCCGGAAATACCAGATCGCTGGTTCCGATTTTTGCCATGTTGTGTTGGAATTTAGTTAATGATGGTGAAGTCCCCCTGTCAATGAATTTGGTGGGACAGTTCAGTGTAGGTCATCTATACAAGTCTGAATCACATCAGTCTCAAGTTGCTGACATTTGACGTCACAAAAACACCCTCCCGTGCCGCTTCCATACCTCAGGCACAAACTCAGGTAAGCACTAAACCAATAAATATGGAATTTGAGTATGGAATTTAACATTTTATGTGTTTTTTCAGAGCTCGCGGCATTTTCTTCTTGATGACGCGTCGCCAGTCGCCATATTCGATAGAATAATTTTAATTCTTATTAAAAACGAAGTAAAACGACTGCACATCAGAGTAACTAAAATCCTGTCGCCGAGCACATAGAACTTCGTCCAATGACCCCAAGCTACCCATCCTTGTCGCCCGTAATTATATTGCTGTCGCGCGGGCACACTCAATGCGGCCGCCCGTCGCACAGTCGTGACAGCAATATAATTACGCGCGAGCGATAAGGATGGGTAGCTTGGGGCCATTGGACGAAATTCTATCTGCTCGGCGACCGGACTTTAAAGAGTCCTTAGAGTACAGTCAGCGTCAAATAGTTCGTGACACATAAAGTGGACAAAAAGTTGATAAAACAACCTTATTCCAATTGTAACAAAGACGTTTTGCGAACTTTTTGGCTACTTTGGGTGTCACAAACTATTTGATGCTGACTGTTCTAGTGTCATTTTGATGCGCCATCGTCGGTACTTTGAAGCGATAAAGTATAAATAGAATGAAAACTCAAACTGAATTTCAGAAGACATTGATTTTGAAAATAAGTTGTACGAATGATTCGTATATTTAATTATTGTATGTTTCTTTACTATAAATAAAATAGTTGAATCAAATCAAGTTAGAACTCGTTTAAGTTTTAGTTTTGAATTGTAAGTTTTCGGTTACCATTTAGTTTTATTTTAGCCGTAATATATTTATGTTTTTTAATACATTTTTGTTTTATTCCATGACAACACTTATTTGATTTGAATTAAAATAAAATTGAAAACATATCGATCTTTTTATCATAATAATGCAACAATTTCAATCATTTCTTTTTATAAACGAGGACTTCAAGGTCAAACGTCCAAGTGAGTGTGGTGTGGTGCGGCGATTGCCCTGTATAAGTGACCGCCCTGACAGCCCTCAGTAACTGGCCTGTAAGCGACTGCCCTGTATAAGTGATCGCCCTGTAAGTGAGTGCCCTGTTGCCCTGTAAGCGACTGACCTGTACACGCCTTGAAGCCATACGACGCACAAGCGGGCAACTGCCCTGTATTGTCTAAGTCACTGCCCTGTATTAAGTGACTCATGTCTAAGTCACTGCCCTGTACAAGTGACAGCGCTGTAAGTGACTGCCCTGTATAAGTGAGTGCCCTGTAAGTGTCTTCTCTGTATAATTGAGTGCCCTGTAAGTGACTTAAGTGACTGCTATGTAAGTGACTGCCCTATAAATGACTTAAGTGACTGCCCTGTAAGTGACTGACCATGTAAGTGACTAGCCTGTAAGTGACTGACCATGTAAGTGACTGGCCTGTAAGTGACTTAAGTGACTGTCCTGTAAATGACTTAAGTGGCTGCCCTGTAAATGTCTTAAGTGACTGACCTGTAAGTGATTTAAGTGACTGACCTGTAAGTGACTTAAGTGAGAGCACTGTAAGTGACTGACCTGTAAGTGACTTAAGT